>NC_091156.1:25861587-25941587 GCF_040958095.1 Procambarus clarkii | reverse complement strand
ATAGGATAACGACAGCAGCGTACTCTACACTGGCAAAAGTTAGAACATCATTCAGAAACCTAAGTAAGGAGGTATTTAGGGCGCTTTACACTGCCTACGTGAGGCCAGTCTTAGAGTATGCCGCCTCATCATGGAGTCCCCATCTGAAGAAGCATATAATGAAACTGGAAAAGGTTCAGAGGATTGCAACGAGACTCGTCCCAGAGCTACGAGGGATGGGGTATGAGGAGCGCCTGAGGGAACTGTGCCTTACGACACTAGAAAGAAGAAGGGAGAGGGGGGACATGATAGGAACATATAAAATACTCAGAGGGATTGACAGAGTGGACATAGACGAAATGTTCACACGGAACAGTAACAGAACGAGGGGACATGGATGGAAGCTTGAAACTCAGATGAGTCACAGAGATGTTAGGAAGTTTTCTTTTAGCGTGAGAGTAGTGGGAAAATGGAATGCACTTCAGGAACAGGTTGTGGAAGCAAATACTATTCATAATTTTAAAACCAGGTTAGATAGGGAAATGGGACAGGAGTCATTGCTGTAAACAACCGATGCTCGAAAGGCGGGATCCAAGAGTCAATGCTCGATCCTGCAGACACAACTAGTTGAGTACAACTAGGTGAGTACACACACACACACAAACACACACACACACACACACACACACACACACACACACACACACACACACACACACACACACACACACACACACACACACACACACACACACACAGTGTGTGTGTGTGTGTGTGTGTGTGTTGTGGGTGAATGTGGGAGAGTAGGTGTAGTGTGTGTGTCTGTGTGTGTGGGGGGAGGAAGGGAATGTTCAGAGAAAGAGAGAGTGTGCGTGCTCCTGTGAATGCTAGGTAATGTGTGTGTGGTTGTTTGTGGGATGTGTGTGTGTGGGGAGGGGGGGAGATATAGTGAGGGTGTTGGTGAGAGTGTGAGAAGGGGTGAGGGGAGAGAAGAGGAGGGAGCGGAAGAAGGGCTGAGTGTGGTATGGAGGAGAGGGAAAGAGTGAGAAGGTTTGGTGTGTGTGTGTGTGTGTGTGCAGGGTGATTGAAGGTGAGTGTGTGTGTGTGTGCAGGGTGATTGAAGGTGAGTGTGTGTGTGTGCAGGGTGATTGAAGGTGTGTGTGTGTGTGTGCAGGGTGATTGAAGGTGAGTGTGTGTGCATGTCTACTTGGGTGCGAGGGGGGGGGGGAGGTGTGGAGATATGGATGTTACACCGTCAGGGATTTGTGTATGGGGGAGGGGTGTTTTGGGAGATTTAGAGCTTGGGAAAGTGGAGGGTGAGAATGAGTAGGATAGTCACTTGACCCTCTCACATAAGTGTTACCAAAGTTTCCGTCCTTGAATGAGCCATGTGAGTTTTTTAAATATATGATATAATAAAACAAAACAAAATTATATTTGAAGTCACTCTGTACTCCAGATAGATGACTGAAAAGAGATACCCACAAGCCACTTTCCTCTTGGAACAACCTGAAAATCCCTCTAATTATTTTATATGTCTGTATCATGCCCCCTCTCTCCCGCCTGCTTTGTAACGTCGTCAGGTTTAGTTCCTTTAGTCTCTCTTCGTACTTCATTCCTTACAGCTATGAAACGAGTCTCTTTGCAAACTTCTGCACCTTTTCGAGTTTCCTTAATGTTTATTTTACATAAGAGGCTCCACGATGAGGCGGCATACTGAAAGACTGGCCCCACATAAGCGGTAAACATTGATCTAAAAGTCTCCTTATTCAAGTTCCTGAAGGATGTTCTGATTTTTGCCAAAGTAGATGATGCGGCTGATGTTATTCTGTTTATATGAGCCTCTGGAGTTAGGTTTGGTGTTATGTTCACTGCCAGGTCTTTTTCTCTAGACGTTACAGGGAGAGAGTTTCCCTTCATCGTGTATTGGCCATTTGGTATCCTGGCTCCTGATCCCATTTCCATCACCTTACTCTTGCTGGTGTTGAGCTATAGCAGCTACTTCTCGGACCAGATCTGCAACATGTTCAAGTGATTCTGGACAATCTTACAATCCTCATATGTCTCAACCCTCCTCATTGGTTGTATCTGTTATGACGCAAGTATTCATCTGGTTCCAAACTATTAAATTTATGTTATGCATATCATGACACCTCATTTAGCTAAGTATTTCAGCTGTTCATATTTCAGGCTTCGTTTCATTGTGCTTTATTTAGATATTCTCATTATATTTGATTGTATATGACAACATTAATGTTACGAGGCTCTGGTCACCAGTGATGACTCCTGGCAACAGTAATGTTCCCAGGCTCTGGATCCAGATTCACGAAGATACTTACGAATGTTTTTCTTCTTAGCACCTTCGTGACGGCTACGTTGGTATTCAGGTACGCATTTAAGAAGCAAAATCTTCGTAAATATACTTCGTCGCGCTAAGAGTGCTGTCGACCGCTCGTAGCTTTACGTAAACTGGATATAACTCAATTTTTCTCTACTACACAACACGAAGGATCGATTTTATTATAAACAAACACTAGCTGGAGAGTTTCATGAAGGAGAAGTCCTTCGTGTTAGTTATATATGCATTCTATGCTTGAAACTTATAGTAAATATGTCTTTTATGATATTAAAATTAGTTTTATAATAACAAGATATTATACCAGTTGTTATTAAGTAAATAAATACTGGTGAACATGAAATATGAGAGGTGATGAATCTGGGCTGATGGGAGCACTTACTACCACCAAATGCCCCTGTTCACCTTGCAATAAGTATAGATAGGGGTGTACCTTAGCTATACATACACTATTTTAATTTATTTTGTTTGGTTTTATTTTGAAATTAAATCTGGTTGAAATATAAAAGAAAAATATGCTGCACAAATGATGTAAGGTTAAGGTAAAAACTTCAAAAACTTTTCTCAATGAATACTTAAACCTATAATTATGACTATACGGACTATTCAAAAAGAGAGGGGGGAAGTAGGGGTCCAAAACCTCTTCCTGTTGCACAATTTGGGTGCGGAACAAGTAATTATCATCGAAGGCATCAAGCCGGGAAGGCTATATAGCAGTAAGGCAGTGAGGTGAGGCAGCTACTTATTTGAGGAATGCTTATTTTATTTTATTTACCTTACAAGCTGAGGCAGCTTTTTTTATTTTATTTACCTTATAAGCTAAGGCAGCTTATTTTATTTTATATACCTTATAAGCGGAGACAGCTTATTTTATCTGAGGAATGCTCAGCTTATTCTTCTACATTTAGCATGGAACAAATTTGTGTCCAAGACCTCTTCCTGTTACACAATTTGGCAGTGTAACAATCAGCGAGTATTATCTAAAGTAGGCACCAAGCTGGGAAGGCTATGTAGCACCATTGTGTGTAACAATAAACCAATTTTTTTTAACAGATAATGCACCTGTATGTAAAACAAATCCTGTCAGCTGTAAAAATATTGATGCAGTTATTAAAATAAAAAATATAATGAAAAAAATATTACTGGTTTATTTTTATCCTATCTTTTTGTACTGTTCAGTATATCCAAGGAAGTGAAAAATTGAGACATAATGAACAATTTAATGAATGATTCAAAAGAATTATGACTATTACATATCAACATGAGGTCTTAATGATCCATGGTTAACATGATTTAATAAGGATAATAGTACGAACTATAATTTAAAATCATTATTACTGATTTTTTTATTAAGAAGCTAAGGAATACACAGCAATGTGCTGCTACCCTATTCTATATGGAAGATTACACAGTGTAGATAAAAAAACTAGCTATAAGTTCATCTAATACCCCCATCTCACAGGATGGTTAGGCATACATAGAATCAAGGGAGAAAATACCAGCCTCAATACAAAAAACAAATCAACTCTGACTAAACAACAACTTCACGATTTTCACAAGAGGTAAGCACTGAATCATTTAAACATAATATTATAATTACTCTTACCAGTTTCTACAAGATTTCTCTCAAACAATGTATTTTTTTAACATGCTTAGGTATACAAAGCAATGTACTACTTCCTTATTCTGTATGATGGACCACACAGTGTAGATAAAAAACCAGCTACAAGCTCATCCAAAGTCCTTTTCTCACAGGACGGCCAGTCATACATGGTATCAGGAGAGAACAAAGTATGTAAGGCTGAGCCTCCACTGGCAAAATCTGGGTGCAGCACAAGAATATCTTCCAATATTCCTGAGTGTATGAAGTAATTACAGAGTTCAAAGTACCTCATACAATTTGGTATGAAGTCACTGATAACAGGGCAATCACAGATATAGTGTTGGACAGTATATCCACTCAAGTAAGACTGAAAACAGATGCTTTTTCCACCAAGAGGGTTATAAACTCATGGAACCGCCTACCCGCTGAAGTCGTAAACACCAAAATCCAGCTAAAATATATTAAGACAGTTGGCGAGCCCTTTAACAAGTTGGCGGCTTTCTGTCCTCGTCGAGGCCACTAGATAGTTAGTGGCCCTTGGGTAAATTCAGATAAATATATACAATAATTGTCAGCGCATCTCCGAACGACAAGGAAAGCTACACACAGTATCTCTTAGAATTTCGTAGGCAAACAAGAAATGTAAAATATTTGTTTACTACAATGTCGGTGCTGGCTGTAGAAGTTGAAAAAAATATAGTTTTACTTCGAAACATACAAATTTTTTAAGAAAATTCGACGTAAATAGGAGGCAGGTGAACTCTGATTAGCCAGCGTCGTGATTAGCAAAATTCTTCATGATGAAGAATATTGTCTGCTCTCTGATTGGCCAAATGAAACACAGTAGTGACCTCTGTCGGCATGCAGGTGAACCAGACCCAAAACCCAAATATCTTTGTAAGAACACCTACCTGAATCACACGTAAGCATCTTCTTAGTGCATACTTAGGAACCTTCATAGCAAACCTACTTACTAAAAAATACATGGAGCTTCGTGAATCTAGGTCCTGGTCACCAGTGATGACTCCTGGCAACAGTGATGACTCCTGGCAACAGTAATGTTCCCAGGCCCTGGTCACCAGTGATGACTCCAGGCAACAGTGATGACTCCTGGCAACAGTGATGACTCCTGGCAACAGTGATGACTCCTAGCAACAGTATTGTTCCCAGGCCCTGGTTACCAGTGATGACTCCAGGCAACAGTGATGACTCCTGGCAACAGTGATGACTCCTGGCAACAGTGATGACTCCTGGCAACAGTAATGTTCCCAGGCCCTGGTCACCAGTGATGACTCCTGGCAACAGTGATGACTCCTAGCAACAGTATTGTTCCCAGGCCCTGGTCACCAGTGATGACTCTAGGCAACAGTGATGACTCCTGGCAACAGTATTGTTCCCAGGCCCTGGTCACCAGTGATGACTCCAGGCAACAGTGATGACTCCTGGCAACAGTGATGACTCCTGGCAACAGTATTGTTCCCAGGCCCTGGTCACCAGTGATGACTCCTGGCAACAGTGATGACTCCTGGCAACAGTATTGTTCCCAGGCCCTGGTCACCAGTGATGACTCCAGGCAACAGTGATGACTCCTAGCAACAGTAATGTTCCCAAGCCCTGGTCACCAGTGATGACTCCTGGCAACAGTGATGACTCCTAGCAACAGTAATGTTCCCAAGCCCTGGTCACCAGTGATGACTCCTGGCAACAGTGATGACTCCTGGCAACAGAATTGTTCCCAGGCCCTGGTCACCAGTGATGACTCCTGGCAACAGTGATGACTCCTGGCAACAGTGATGACTCCTAGCAACAGTAATGTTCCCAAGCCCTGGTCACCAGTGATGACTCCTGGCAACAGTGATGACTCCTGGCAACAGTGATGACTCCTGGCAACAGTATTGTTCCCAGGCCCTGGTCACCAGTGATGACTCCTGGCAACAGTGATGACTCCTGGCAACAGTGATGACTCCTAGCAACAGTAATGTTCCCAAGCCCTGGTCACCAGTGATGACTCCTGGCAACAGTGATGACTCCTGGCAACAGTATTGTTCCCAGGCCCTGGTCACCAGTGATGACTCCTGGCAACAGTGATAACTCCTGGCAACACTATTGTTCCCAGGCCCTGGTCACCAGTGATGACTCCTGGCAACAGTGATGACTCCTGGCAACAGTATTGTTCCCAGGCCCTGGTCACCAGTGATGACTCCTGGCAACAGTGATGACTCCTGGCAACAGTATTGTTCCCAGGCCCTGGTCACCAGTGATGACTCCTGGCAACAGTGATGACTCCTAGCAACAGTATTGTTCCCAGGCCCTGGTCACCAGTGATGACGCCTGGCAACAGTGATGACTCCTGGCAACAGTATTGTTCCCAGGCCCTGGTCACCAGTGATGACTCCTGGCAACAGTGATGACTCCTGGCAACAGTATTGTTCCCAGGCCCTGGTCACCAGTGATGACTCCTGGCAACAGTGATGACTCCTGGCAACAGTATTGTTCCCAGGCCCTGGTCACCAGTGATGACTCCTAGCAACAGTAATGACTCCTGGCAACAGTAATGTTCCCAAGCCATGGTCACCAGTGATGACTCCTGGCAACAGTGATGACTCCTAGCAACAGTAATGTTCCCAAGCCCTGGTCACCAGTGATGACTCCTAGCAACAGTGATGACTCCTGGCAACAGTAATGTTCCAAGGCTCTGGTCACCAGTGATGACTCCTGGCAACAGTGATGACTCCTGGCAACAGTATTGTTCCCAGGCCCTGGTCACCAGTGATGACTCCTGGCAACAGTAATGTTCCAAGGCTCTGGTCACCAGTGATGACTCCTGGCAACAGTGATGACTCCTGGCAACAGTATTGTTCCCAGGCCCTGGTCACCAGTGATGACTCCTGGCAACAGTGATGACTCCTGGCAACAGTAATGTTCCAAGGCTCTGGTCACTAGTGATGACTCCTGGCAACAGTGATGACTCCTGGCAACAGTAATGTTCCAAGGCTCTGGTCACTAGTGATGACTCCTGGCAACAGTGATGACTCCTGGCAACAGTAATGTTACCAGGCTCTGGTCACTAGTGATGACTTGTGACACCAGAAATATTCCGAGGCTCTGGATGTCGGAAATTTCCGACATCGAATTACTAGATCCCTGACGTACATAAGTAAGTAAGTAATTATCAAAAGAAGGCACCAAACTGGGAAAGCTATGAAGCACCATCAAATTGTGGAATAATCAAAGGGTGCTAAATATCACCAAGAATGCAAATAATGCAAATACGAGAACAGAAACGCATAAGGCGAACGATATCAAAAGTATCCGATTCACCAAGAATTCTATCGTGGGACAAGTGACTGCGAGGGACGGTCAGAAAGCAAGACACGTGCACGTCCTGGAAGTGAGGACATTCAACAAGGATATTCACGACTGTAAGAGGGACAACACAATTTGGACAATAAGGAGCAAGGCGGCGCTGCATTAAGTGACCGTGAGTTAAGCGAGTATGGCCAATCCACAACCTTGCTGGAGCCGTTTCCCACCAGTGGTTAGAGTGGCAGGAGGAAGGCCACGGGGACACACTGCGTTTGAGAGTACGCAGCTTGTTACCAACTACAGAAGACCCACAACCTTGCCAAAGGGCAAGGATGGAGGAATGAATAACTGGATAAAAGTCGGAATAAGGAATACCTTTACAGGAGTTGGGACAAGAACGGATAGATTCTCTAGTGGCAACATCCACACGCTCATTTAAAGAAACGCCAATATGGCTGGAAACCCAGCAAAACTCTACTGATTTAAATTTACTAGAGATAAGAAACAGCCAATGTAAAATCTCGATGACCACCAGATAGACAGGATTAAAGGACCCTAGAGCCATGACGGCACTGCGAAAGTCAACTACAACCACAAAGGAAGACTGACAATGAAAAAGCAAGAGACGGAGAGCATAGAGAATAACAAAGTTCTGCTGTGAAGACGCTAGCCTCCGAAGGGAGGCGACACATATAAGTGCGGTCAGGAAAAACAACAGAGTAGCCCACACCGTTCACAGACTTAGATCCATCGGTGAGGATAGAAACAGAGCGGGAGTGTGAAGAAAAGTGCTCAAGGAAAAGGTGTTTCAGAACTGTAGGAAGAGTAAAAGCTATAGTGATGCAGGTCAAGGATGTACAAAACTTTGGAAGGGGGACTCTCCACGGGGGCAAGGAAGGAACAATACAGGGAGAAACATTAGAAATACGAACGAAAAGAGAATCCTGTAAGCGAGATAGTCGGACAGAAAGAGGGAGGCGATGAAGAGGAACAGGAACCACAGGAGGGAAAGTAGTTAAAGTACGACAGAGGCAAGAGGAAGGATGTTGTAAGGACCGCGCAACATAGCGAATACAGTAGCAATCATGGTGGTCCTGGAGAGATAGGAAGCCACTGTTAACATCCAAGCTGAGAACGGGAGTCGAACGAAAGGCACCAGAGCTGAGGCGCAACCCAGTATGGTGCAAAGCGTCAAGACGGCGAAGAGTAGGAGGAGAAGCAGAAGAGTATGCAGGGCATCCATAATTGAGTTTAGACAGGACGAGAGAGGAGTACAAAGAGAGGAGTGTGCGCCTATTCGCTCCCCAAGAAGTATGGGACAAAATCTTAAGTAGGTTAAGGACCTTAGAGCATTCAACTCGGAAATAAGAGATATGGGACGACCAAGACAAACGAGTGTCAAAGATTAACCCCAAAAGCTTAGCAGAATCCCTGTACACAATGGGATGACCATAAAGCGACAAAGAGGGACGAAAAACGACATTCTTCCAAGTAAAAGTCATAGCACAAGTCTTAGATGCAGAGAACTTGAAGCCTGATCGGTGGCCCTAGACGACATGGCATCAATCACAAGATGAAGCCGCTGTTGAAAGAGAGGAGAATCATCACCCTGACAGCAAATGGTAAGATTGTCAACATAGCGAGCGGAGAAGACGTCAGAAGGAAGAGAGGAAAGAAGACCATTGAGGGCAACTAGAAAAAGAGTAGTACTCAGAACACTACCCTGGGGTTCACCCCTCATACTGTCTAAAAGGGGCAGAGAGAGTGGTACCAAGCCTCACTTGAAAGGAACGACGAGAGGAAACTTTGGAGGAAGAGAGGGAGATTCCCACGATGGCCAAAAGAATGAAGTTGGGACAGAATATGATACCGCCAGATAGTGTCGTAAGCCTTTTCCAGTTCAAAAAGGACGGCAACATCGGAGGTCTTCGCAGCAAAAGCAGTACGAATATAGACCTCCAAGTTCACCAGGACATTCGTTGTGCTGCAGCACTTGCGAAAACCAAATTGAGAAGGGGGAGAGGTGGTGATAGTGTTCTAAGAACCACATCAGACGAAAATTAACCATACATTCAAAGAGCTTGCCGACACAACTCGTCAGGGCAATTGGGTGGAAGTCCTTGTGGGATGACCTGAGAGACCCTGGTTTCCGAGCAGGGAGGACAACAGCATCGAACCAGTCCTCAGGGACTGACAACGACTCCCAGACCCGATTGTACAGACTCAGTAAATATCGAGACGTGTACGGAAGGAGTTGGCAAAGCATCTCATAATGAATGCCATCGGAGCCAGCCGCCGTAGAACCACAGAGGGTTAGGGCAGACTAAAGCTCAGAGAGGGAGAAGGAATCGTAATAGGGAAGGTGAAGATGGGTACAGAAATCTAAAGGACGAGATTCAAGAATAGTCTTACGAAGAAGAAAGGATTGAGGAAGATGAGAACCAGAGCTAATAGATGAAAACTGGGAACCCAGTTCGGTCGCAGCCTGCAACGGGTCTGCCACAAGAGCACCACAGAGGCGAATGACCGGCGAGATATTGGGAACGAACTTACCTGCTATCTTGCGGATACGCTTCCAGATCTGTGGCAGAGCAGTTTCGGACATAATGGTGGACACATAAGACATCCAGCATGCACGTTTAGCCATACGGATGGGTCTACGGGCCATCACACTCGCCTTCCGAAACAAAAGAAAAGACTCAACCGTCTGCCGGCGACAATGTCTCTTCCAGGCTGCACGCTTACACTGGACTGCCCGAGCACAGTCCACATTCCACCAGGGAACGCACTTCTGCGTTTCCCGAGAGGAAGAGCGAGGAATAGAGTGGAGGGCACCGTCAAATACGGTGTCATGAAAAAGAAGGAGGGCGCGAGGGAGAGGCAGAACGGAGAGGTCGGAGATAGTAGCACGGAGGGTAAAGAGGCGTCTGTTAGCCTCGGCAAACTACCACCTAGAGAAGGAGAGAGGAGGGTGAAAAGAGAAAAAGATAACAAGGATGGGAAAATGGTCACTGCCATGGAGGTCATCAAGACCCGTCACTCGAAATCTAAGTAAAGGGATGTCGAGCAAAGAGAAAGATAGAGACAGGAAAGGGAGTGAGTCCGAGAGTCCAAATGAGTGGGCTCACCAGAATTCAGAAGAGACAGGGAAGAAGACAGGATGAATGTTTCAAGAAAGTGACCCCGGGTGTTTGTCAGCACATCACCCCCAAAGGGCATGACAACAATTGAAATCACCCAGCAGGAGCACAGGTTCCGGCAAGGAGTCCAGGAGGTGTTTAAGATCGGGAAGAGAATGTGGGAGAGTGGAGGAGAGATAAATGGAACAAACCGTGCACCAATTACACACAAAGACACGGACAGCAGAACAGTGGAGAGGCGATGAAAAAGTAAGGGGACGAAGGAAACATCAGAGCGAATCAAGAGAGCAGAAGAGTTATAGGCCCCAGCAACAGCTGGGGGAAGGGGAGAATAGCCAAGGAAGCGATCCGGACGAGCACCAAGCATCGGCTCGTGGAGAAAGACACAAAGGGGCGAAAACTGTGAAGTTAGAATTTGGAGGTCAAGGAAATTGGGGTAATATCTATGGATGTTCCACTGAAGAATAGACATCGACAAAAAGAGAAAGGATAGCAACAGAGAACAATGAAGAAATAAAGGTGAAAAAGGAACACAGCACATTAAAGAAGCACAGGGTCAGGATCAGGATCAGCGATGTCAGGGTTAGGGGGCATGGGTAAACTGAGTAAAGGAGGGAAAGGAGCGGGAGGACAGACCACATGTGGACGAGCAGGGTCCAGAGGAGGAGGAGGAGGAGGAGACAACTGAGAGTGGCGGTCAAGGAGAGCAGGAGGAGTATGCGCAGAAAGAGGGGACTGCACCTCAGCAAGGGCAGCAACCGAGACGGAACCGGGGTCCAAAGAAACCTCCAACAGCTCCAGTAGGAACAGGGGGCTCTAACCACAAAAGCGGTAGGGGAAAGAACGATAGAATCAGAGATAGGGGGTGAAGAAGAAAGCGAAGCCTTCTTACCTGATGGGGAGGAGGAAGGAGAGGAGCCAGGTTTCCGCTTTTGACTCAAAGAGACAGGTGTCCCAACAGCAATGTACTGAGCAACAGACTATAAGGTCTCAATAGGAGAAGAAGAACGAGAGAGAACAAAACGATCACCGGGAGAGTGATGGACATCGGCCCGCACAGTCAGGCAGCATGGAGAGCCAAGAGACGGAGGAGAATGATGGGAAGGAGGATCAGAGGGAGAGGAGAAAGAAGACACAGGAGACATGACAGACTGGGTAGAAAGAAGGGGAACCCTAGACAAAGAACCAGGAGGGGGGACCCTCCGGGACAGAACGGAAAGGAACAGGGGAGAAGGTGGTGGGCGTGATCGAGTCAAAGGCTTGGAAACGGTTGTGAGACTGAGGAAGGTGGGAATTACGAGGAGAGGAAGAGCGCACCACGCAAGCATAGGAGACGTCAGCGAAAGAGGGAAGACGGTGAACTTGGCGCTTAGCCTCAGGTTAGACAAACGGTCCCGGTTCTTCAAGTTGAGGACGGTTGCCTCAAGTTGTAACGTATATACGTGTGGGAGAAAGTAGGGTGGGCCTCACTGCAATTGAGGCAGCGAGCATGGGGAGAAGTGCACTCCAACTTAGAGTGACCCTCGCCCCCACACATGGGACAGAGAGAGTCAGGACTAGAGCATTTGAGGGCACCATGCCCAAACCTCCAGCACTTGTTTGCAGAGCCGAGGAGAAGGAATATACTCCTGCACGGAGCATCTGTCACCAGCAAGAATGACAGAAGGCGGAAGGGTCCAACCATCATAGGTAATCTTCACAACCCATAGGGGCAGATGGCGACGACCACAAAGGGGACGAGTAAACGTATCCACCTGAAGGATAAAATGACTTAGGCCTCGAGGATATGCTTGATATCCTCGTGGCAGTCTTTTAGATTGCTAACACCGGTTGCAACTTGGTGCGGGAGGAGAACAGTGCCAACACTGGCATTTAACCGAGCATTCTTTAAGACCCGAACACGGGTCTCACCAGTGCAGAATAAGGTGGCCAAGCGGGTGGCTGCATCCTGAGAAGGAGCAGCAATGACACGGGTACCAAGACGGGTGGGGTTGAAAGTAACAGAGGCATTTACTGAATCAACAAGATGGCTATGAAGAGAAAAATCATCAGGAGTGGAATCTAAAGGATGGAGGTCAAAGTACTTAGTCCACGTAGCAGGACCAAATAAAGCATGGTATGAATTAGTATGGGAAGGGAGCATACGAGAGCGGCTGTGCCGGGGACGGCGATAAGAACCTCTAGAGAGAAATGGGTCATAAGGCGTAGTAGTCACTTTAAGAGATGGAGCCGTGCAAGGGGACGAGGCTGTCACAACAGCGGGCTTGGGGCTCGATCTAACCACAGAGGAGGGAGGGGAGCAGGGAGGAAGAGTCCGGTCTGGGCCTAAACAGGGTCCTGTAGCAGGGGCTACAGAGCCCAGTCTTCCAGGACAGTCCGACTTAGGGGCCTGGTCGCCCACCCCATGAGCCTGGGTATGAGAGGTCGTGTCGTCATCCATGCAGCAAACAATATCAAAGTTTGGAACCTGGAACCAAGGAATACCACCTACCAGGGCAGCCAGGGAAGTCGAGCGCGGGCCAGTACAGGAAGGGTGCGTCGTCCCCAGCAGTGCTCTCCCTTTTTAACAGAGGAGTCCTACTACTTCGTCCATTCTCCCACACTGGTGCAAAGACCCCATTCCCCCTATCGCCCCTGCCTGGATACCCAACCATCCACTCAGGATGGCCCCTCACGGGCGACCCCTCCAACGGGTGGTCTGATGGCTCACAAGGTCCCTACGTGGTGCCCTTCAGCACGTACACCACCGAAAGAGAGAACAGGAGAGGGGGGCAAAGGCAACCCACACTGGTCCCAGGGAGGTGTACGGGAGCCCCTCACCACGGAGGGGCTGACGTACCTAGTTAAAATGTTTACCTCAGGTATTTACTAATAATACTAACATTATTAAATTGATCAAAGAGAACTGTACCGAGTGACGCCCATGCAATCACGGGATAGTGTTTCGTCAGACAAAAATGCAAGGTACTTAATGTTTCTATCAAACAAAATATTTCCAGTCCAACAGTTAAATTAAGAAGAAAAGTATTTATCAAGACTGGATATAACAATAAATTATGAATATATAAGCTTCTTCCTCCAATAACTGAAAACTAAATCTGAGCAACTGTATGCGTCGAGAACGTATCCATGCGGGAAGAGGCAGGCGCCAGCGATGCCGTCAGTCAGAACATGACCATCAGACATGCAGGTGCACTAGCTCTCTTACGGAACTTATACCATTCCTGAGGTCCAAATAACTCATAATCGTGCCAAGTACTAGTGTTTCAACATAATTAACATGTACATCCTTCCCAAGTCTCGCAATCAAGGAACCACAAGTTCCTGCCCTACCGTTGAGTTCTACATTAAAGAAAGTATCTTACCTGAGTATTTCTCATAAATTATGTAGTGGCCTTGCACATGTTAGTTAGACAGTACCTGGTTATGATACAGGCGCTATAAACAAACTAGGTAAGCCATAATATTAACGCTTACTCATTTTCCTTGAATATATTTGTGTTGATAACGGCGCACTACTCAATATTTATTCGGCAAGCAGTGTACCACAGAAGAACGTTGAATTACCTGCAGTGTCACGAGGATATACCAGATCACCTGAGGTGTCACGAGGATATACCAGATCACCTGTAGTGTCACGAGGATATACCAGATCACCTGTAGTGTCACGAGGATATACCAGATCACCTGTAGTGTCACGAGGATATACCAGATCACCTGAGGTGTCACGAGGATATACCAGATCACCTGAGGTGTCACGAGGATATACCAGATCATCTGAGGTGTCACGAGGATATACCAGATCAGCTGTAGTGTCACGAGGATATACCAGATCACCTGTAGTGTCACGAGGATATACCAGATCACCAGAGGTGTCACGAGGATATACCAGATCACCTGAGGTGTCACGAGGATATACCAGATCACCTGAGGTGTCACGAGGATATACCAGATCATCTGAGGTGTCACGAGGATATACCAGATCAGCTGTAGTGTCACGAGGATATACCAGATCACCTGTAGTGTCACGAGGATATACCAGATCACCTGAGGTGTCACGAGGATATACCAGATCACCAGAGGTGTCACGAGGATATACCAGATCACCTGAGGTGTCACGAGGATATACCAGATCACCAGAGGTGTCACGAGGATATACCAGATCACCTGAGGTGTCACGAGGATATACCAGATCACCTGAGGTGTCACGAGGATATACCAGATCACCTGAGGTGTCACGAGGATATACCAGATCACCTGAGGTGTCACGAGGATATACCAGATCATCTGAGGTGTCACGAGGATATACCAGATCAGCTGTAGTGTCACGAGGATATACCAGATCACCTGTAGTGTCACGAGGATATACCAGATCACCTGAGGTGTCACGAGGATATACCAGATCACCAGAGGTGTCACGAGGATATACCAGATCACCTGAGGTGTCACGAGGATATACCAGATCACTTGAGGTGTCACGAGGATATACCAGATCATCTGAGGTGTCACGAGGATATACCAGATCAGCTGTAGTGTCACGAGGATATACCAGATCATCTGTAGTGTCACGAGGATATACCAGATCACCTGAGGTGTCACGAGGATATACCAGATCACCTGAGGTGTCACGAGGATATACCAGATCAGCTGTAGTGTCACGAGGATATACCAGATCACCTGTAGTGTTACGAGGATATACCAGATCACCTGTAGTGTCACGAGGATATACCAGATCACCTGAGGTGTCACGAGGATATACCAGATCACCTGTAGTGTCACGAGGATATACCAGATCATCTGTAGTGTCACGAGGATATACCAAATCACCTGTAGTGTCATGAGGATATGCCAAATCACCTGTAGTGTCATGAGGATATACCAGATCATCTGTAGTGTCACGAGGATATACCAGATCATCTGTAGTGTCATGAGAATATACCAGATCATCTGTAGTGTCACGAGGATATACCAGATCATCTGTAGTGTCATGAGTATATACCAAATCACCTGTAGTGTCATGAGGATATACCAGATCATCTGTAGTGTCATGAGGATATACCAGATCATCTGTAGTGTCATGAGGATATAGCAGATCATCTGTAGTGTCATGAGGATATACCAGATCATCTGTAGTGTCATGAGGATATACCAGATCATCTGTAGAGTCATGAGGATATACCAGATCACCTGTAGTGTCACGAGGATATACCAGATCATCTGTAGTGTCATGAGGATATACCAGATCATCTGTAGTGTCATGAGGATATACCAGATCATCTGTAGTGTCATGAGGATATACCAGATCATCTGTAGTGTCATGAGGATACAGCAGATTACCTGTAGTGTAATTCTGATTAAAATCAACATAAGAACCAGTGTATATAAATTATAGCACTATGTACACTTCTATATATAAGATTCTAGCCTATCTCAACTAACCTCAGTCAACAATAAAACTGATTGACACCACAGCTGCCATTAACTATTAGGCCTGGAGAATATTCAGGTCACCAGGAGCTACTGCTCACAATATTTACAATAATTCAATATTAACAGCAGCACTAGAGTGGGCCCATCATTTGACCATAATATATCTAGGTGGTAATGATATACACCCATCACGTATCTTAGCTGAGATCATTAATCACCTCAGGAGCATAGTTAACTCCCTCAAAACAAATAACTCAGCTGTAGTGTGTTACCGGTTTCACTCTAATAGATAACTCTGTTAGAACGATAACTAATAGACTCACGCCGACCACCAACTAATAATCGTTGGGGTGTAAGTTCAGAGTTTTATAAGCGTACAGCTGACCATATAAATTACTGTCTCAGGAAAAGGGTACGGTTGAGAGCCACCTATATCCACTTAACAGCTCGACCATTCCATGAGAATAGTTCTCCAGATGGAGTACACCTCTCACGAGAATCATGAGCACATGCAGCTAATCTAATCAACACCATCAAGTATCATAAGTGGTTGTGGCGAAAAGGCCAACCATAAACTATACATTTCTCTTATGTAAAATTACTCTCATTTTAATATATAAAATAAAAAAAACTATAAAACATTGCGACATACTATTTTCTACACAATTTTATATAATCTCTTGCCAACCCTTATGTATGGGGCAGGACAACATTAGGCAAGAGCTGAATTGAGCTATGGTCAACTCTAGCCTAATCCAATTATTTGTACTGGCCCAGTGTTAGGGTGGGATTACTAATTAGGTAGTATTGTACTAAGGATTGTACAGCCTAGCAACCATTTAAACAATTGTGCAGACCCGAAATAGGGCGGGATTTATTTACAACACAAATTGTGTTAGACATTTTTATTTTATTTTATTCCATATTATCACATTATAACCATTTATATGTAATTATTTAATGTTTGAGTGGTAAGAAGTTTTGCTATCCATCCAACGACGATAATGAGGAGTTAGCTTATGGAAACTCCTACAGTAACAGTGATTACCACTCAAATCATTGTATATACATATTATTTAACATTGTGTGCCAACCTCTTCTTCCTGATAGTAGGTGCAGTTTGCATGAAGGGTTTGTCCTCCCGATGACTGCACCAGTACAGATGTTGGTAGAGGCGTTTATGTTGAGGATGATAAGAGTTTCAAAAGTGTTTGTTGTATTGTGCTGTACATAGAGGAGCGGCGACTAAAACAGAGGTGTATGTTAGAGAGAGACTTGCCGCACCGTAGGGCGGTGTGTTGTGTTATGGCGTCAGCTGATTTATGGTGTTGCAGCGAGGCAGTTGTTTTCTGTGCTAAGCTGTTGGTGGCGCCAGGTATAAGTGTGGCACGAGACGAGGTAGGATATCATAGTCTAGTAGCGGAAATTAAAACACTAGTCTGCTACCTACAGTAGCAGACTCAGCCTCTATGAGCAAGTACCCAAACAACAAAAGTACAAGCCCTACAAGGCTTGACCAATCAACTACCATGGCTAAACCAGAGAGAACAAAACGTTTTCTAATAACATTTCAAAATCGCCTGATAAAACTACATGATCAATGTCAGAATTTGTTACGAGAGTCTCCAGTTGATTATAACCAGCTGAAAGTTAAACTACAGATGGCTGAGCAAAGATTTGATCAAGTGAAAAGAATGAACGAGTTTTACAGACAAGCTCTTTGCCAGTGACACTGAAACTGTCGAAAGGGAGCAATTCAAATCTGACCTAGCCAATTATGAAGATGAAATTCATGCTGGGTTGGAGCACTTTGACAGGATGCTTGAAACAGAACAAACATCCAGTACATCAGATGAAATCGATGATGTTGAGGACGATCTGGATCAATATAGAGGATAATCCTCTATCCAGCTTAGATCCTTTCGTCGAATCCAATACTGAGGTTAAAGCCTCATTTACCACAGCTTCACCCAACACTACACAATTAGAAACTGAATTGTTCTCATGCAATTTATCCACATTCTCTGAACTCTGAAAACTCAATGCCTGAGGCTACAGAATTTTCATGCCTCCAAGGTGCACTTAAGGGAGAAGGTGAAACTGAATCAAAGGCTGAAGCCAAAACTGAAGAGAAACAGAAACAGAAACTTTAAACCAAACCAAAATAATGATAGCACTAATCACCCAATCCAGCTCCATAAGGAGAATGCTGACAAAGAGAATGCTATCATAAATGTGGTACAACAGTTACTGGGCTTAACTCAACCTTATCAAACAGCTGACTCGTTACAAGCCTTCAGCTTAGAACTTGAGTCACTATTGAGATCATTCAGCCTTGAGATTGATAAACCTACTTCTGAGTGAATTACCAAAGTTGTCATCCAACATAAACTGTCCAGTGATGTGCTGGATGAGTTATACTTACAGCAAAATAACACCGTCCTGACAATGCAGGATATCACTAAAGGATTGCGTTCAGTCGTAGACGAGCAAACCAGGCACTTACAGCCTACACCAAACTTCCAGAAACAGTACCCGTATCAAGTTATTCAAATGACAATTCTAAAATGACAGTCGGTATGAAATACGAGTACTAGTAATCAATCTGACACAGAAAAGGCATCCACTGATAAATCAATGAGACCAAAGAGTACGACAAATGCTCCCAATAAATACCAACTAACCTATTCCACGCCAAAGTTTAAAATACGAGGCAGTAAGGGCACACACACAAAGCTAATCTCTCAATGCCTACAGTTACTGTTTCACCTAAACCGGTAACCCTTAAACGTACTGTAGGCTGGGGGACATGTTTGTTCTGCTAGGGAAAATACTTGATATACCGCTGCACAAATTACCCTGATAGACACACCCGAGTTAAACGACTCAAGCAGTTACACAAATGCACCAGGTGTCTCAAACCACATAACACTAATAACTGAGACCCAACTATACACATGCAATAGGTGTAAAAGGGGTCAGCATCATGCCGCACTGTGCAAGTATACTAAACTAAAGTATTTAAACCTCAAGGTGAGATATAGATAGGAATTCCACCACAGAACAGTGCTGCAAGGTGCGAGAAAACTACTCTTGTTGTTTCAAGAGACAACATTTAAAGTTAATGCAACTTTAACCCACTGCCCAACTTCTAATGAAGAACAAAGGGACCAAACATTTGTCACACAGAAAATGGCAGATGAACTTAAACTAAAGCCTGTAACACAGGTAAAATTAAATCTTTCAGGGTTCTTGATAAACAGAGGACCCCACGACTATACAGTAATCCAACCACTAGTACGCCTAGGCGGTTATGCCCGACCTGTATAGGCCATAGTGGTTGACCAAATCCCATTTGACTTATATGTTAATGGTCTCGGGAAAACAGCCAGGTTCCATCAACAAAAGGGTGTCAAGTTGGCTGAAAATAAAATAACGTCTGGTCACCTCACCGATGTAGGTATACTTTTAGGTGCAGACTATTACTACCAGTTTATTACTGGAAAATCTATACAGGGGAATAAATCTATTGAAGTCAGCAGGAAGCAATTTACTCACAGGAAGTCTAAAACCTGAAGAAGCCTATGCAAACCCACAATCAGTATTACTGGAAAATACAATTTGCCAGATGAATATAAATTTTCAGGAAGCAAATAAGCACAAAGGAGAATACAACTGACCATATATAGCGAAGACTGAATTTGGTCCAATTATTATTAGCCAAAATGATTTCTATGGGCCTCAGCGGATAGCCAGTGACCTGTAGCCTAAACAACTACAAGTCACAGCAACCAATGCGACTGATCCCACTGCAGTCCCAGAACCATACTTGACTGTAGTAATTGATCACATTCAGTCCTCTAAGCAAAATAAAATGCTATTAAGGTAATAAACCTAGCATCACAGGAGTTAGCAGGAAAGAGAAATCACCAAGAGACTTCCAACACCTGCAACCCTATAAGGATATCAGTCCAGTACAAACCGACATACAAAGGCGTCAGTGAATAACAATAGTAAAATTCTTTATGTAGGTAGGCGTCGGGGAAATAAGCTATGGTTAGCAGAGTACAAACTGAGGTCTGTGCTCACTAAAGTAAATACTGATGACTATATTAACTGAGGCTGATTCCAATATCATCATTTAAAGTTAAAGGTGAGCTCATGAGTCTTTAGTAGCAAACCGGTGAACTGTCACAGCGACCAAAGCCACTGTTCCTATTGTAGGCTTAGAGCCATCCTTGATTTTAATGACTGAATATATTCAGTCCTCTAAATTAAACAAAGCTTAGTTAATTCAGAAACTTAGAATTATTACGGAGCCAGTAGCCCCTACTACAAAATTGACTTAAAACCTGGTGATATTGTTTTGGTGGTCAGTGAGGGACCACGGTCAGAGTGGCCTATAGGCAGAATAGTTTCTGTTCATCCAGACCACCAGGGTATCTTGAGAATAGTGTGTTACGTAACCCTAGTTGGATACTGACATAAATTCATGATAAAGCTTATTAAGTGCAATTCCTTCATTCATCTGTATATGTATATATATTTTTCTAATGTATCATATGTTTTGGCAACACAGTTGAACAGGAGCGAGCTTGTTTTAGTCACACGTTTAATACTTGTTAGTTTCGGGATTAGAATGCTGGACCTGTTCAGTTATGGGAGTTCCAGATGTCACCTTTTAATATTCATGTTATTGTTAATTTCCTGTGATTAAGCATGTGGCATTGTAACTTATATTATTTGCAAGTGACCATTATATTCACATTCTTTGCATTCTTGTGCATTTGAGAACGATTGCTTTTCTCAATTATTGTAAATATTAAAAAGTCCTTAATTACCATCCATCATCATGGATACTCTGGTTGATACCTGGTTTACCTAGTTGATGGGGTTCTGGGAGTTCTTCTACTCCCCAAGCCCGGCCCGGGGCCAGACTTGACTTGTGAGAATTTGGTCCACCAGGCTGTTGCTTGGAGCGCACTGCAGGCCCACATACCCACCACAGCCCGGTTGGTCCGGCACTCCTTGAAGGAAACAATCTGGTTTCCTCTTGAAGTTGTCCACGGTTGTTCCTGTAATATTTCTGATGCTCGCTGGTAGGACGTTGAACAACCGTGGGACCTCTGATGTTCATACAATGTTCTCTGATTGTGCCCATGGCACCTCTGCTCTTCACTGGTTCTATTCTGCATTTTCTTCCATGTCGTTCACTCCAGTACGTTGTTATTTTACTGTGCAGATTTGGGACCTGTCCCTCCAGTATTTTCCATGTGTATATTATTTGGTATCTCTCTCGTCTCCTTTCTAGTGAGTACATTTGGAGAGCTTTGAGACGATCCCAATAATTTAGGTGCTTAATCTCGTCAATGCGTGCCGTATATGTTCTCTGTATTCCCTCAATTTCAGCAATCTCTCCTGCTCTGAAGGGGAAAGTGAGTACTGAGCAGTACTCAAGACGGGATAACACAAGTGATTTGAAGAGTACAACCATTGTGATGGGATCTCTGGACTTGAAGGTTCTCGTAATCCATCCTATCATTTTTCTGGCAGACGCAATACTTGCTTGGTTATGCTCCCTAAACGTTAGGTCGTCAGACATCATTATTCCCAAATCCTTGACATGCTGTTTTCCTACTATGGGCAGATTCGATTGTGTTTTGTACCCTGTATTGTGTTTAAGATCCTCATTTTTGCCGTATCTGAGTACCTGGAATTTATCACCTTTAAACATCATGTTATTTTCTGCTGCCCAATCGAAAACTTTGTTAATATCTGTTTGTAGTTTATCAATGTCTTCAGCAGAGGTAATTTTCATGCTGATTTTTGTATCATCTGCAAAGAATGACACGAAGTCGTGACTTGTGTTTTTGTCTATATCTGATATGAGAATAAGGAACAACAGTGGTGCAAGGACTGTACCCTGAGGTACAGAGCTTTCAACTGCGCTTGGGCATGATTTTACTTGATTGACTGTTAGTCTTTGTGTTGTGTTCCACAGGAAATTGAGTATCCAGCGTTCTACTTTACCAGTTATACCCATTGACCTCCTTTTGTGTGCAATCATTCCATGGTCACATTTGTCGAATGCCTTTACAAAATCTGTGTATACAACATCCGCGTTATGTTTTTCCTCTAATGCCTCAGTGATTTTGTCATAGTGGTCAAGTAGCTGTGAGAGGCATGATCTTCCTGCTCTAAATCCATGTTGACCTGGATTGTGGAGGTCATTGGTTTCCATGAATCTAGTGACCTGACTCCTGATCACTCTTTCAAATATTTTTATTATGTGGGACGTTAGTGCAACTGGTCTATAATTCTTTGCCAATGCTTTGCTACCACCCTTGTGTAGAGGGGCAATGTCTGTTGCTTTAAGCGCATCTGGTATCTCCCCTGTGTCCAAGCTCTTCCTCCACACTATACTGTGTGCCAGTGCTACTGGCACTTTGCATTTCTTTATAAATATTGAATTCCATGAGTCTGGACCCGGGGCTGAGTGCATGGGCATATTGTCAACTTCTCTTTCAAAATCTGCCACGCTCGTGTTGATATCAGTTATATTAACAGGTGTTTGAGTATCATTCATAAAGAAATTGTCTAAATCTTCCACTTTCATGCTGAGTATAGGAGTGCTAAACATGTCTTCATACTGCTTTTTTAGGATTTCACTAATTTCTTTGTCATCCTCAGTGTATGAACCTTCACTAATACGAATAGGTCCAATACTGGCAGTGGTTTTCGCTTTTGATTTAGCATATGTGAAGAAATATTTTGGGTTTTTCTATATTTCTTGAATTGCTTTCTGTTCTAGTTGCCTTTCTTCAGTCTGATAGGAATGCTTCAGTCCCATTCAGGATGAAGGCGGAGGGTATACGGTTAAGTGATTCTGTAACAGTTTTAGTAATGTAGCATAATTTTTGACTGGAAGAATATTACTTCTAATTATTTAGCCATTGATTCACTTGTGTTATTCAAAGTAATACCATGTTAGATAGTATTGATATTACATGCCATTTAGTTTGTTTGTTAAATATATTATACTATATATATATATATATATATATATATATATATATATATATATATATATATATATATATATATATATAAATATATATATATATATATATATATATATATATATATAAATATATATATATATATATATATATATATATATATATATATAAATATATATATATATATATATATAAGAAAGTTTGTGAGGGTACCACCTCTGGTGCCAATGTGGGGACCCATAGCCTCGGAGAAGAAAATAAAAAGTATTCAGAGGAGACCTTGTGGTTTCTCACTGAACACTAATATTATCTTCTCCTACCACCCCCATTCTTTTGTATGTACACATATATATTTACTTTATTTGAACTTTGTTACAAAAAAGGAGTTACATATAGGTTACAAAGATGGTTGTCATAGGTTGTCGAGTTCCTCCAGCTCCTCAGATGGCGGGCAGGAACCCTGGATGCAGTGCGCATTTCCCCTCTGTATCGCCACACTGAGGCGCTGGAAAAGAAAGCTTGCAGCTCTCGGGTCCCTTGTTGTTTCAATGAGCCTAGAACCCAGTTCCTTCAAAAAACTGGTAGCACTTTTACCCCAGGCGCCGAGCGTCTCAGAAGCAATGGGGACAAAATTGTAGTGGTGATCCAGTTCTCTATACTTACGGGATTTGGCTGCTTCCCTGTGGGTGGCAGCGCCACCTGGTTGTGCAACACTGAGGTTAATGTAGGTGTTAGCCAGGGTTGATACGCACGTGTAGTCCCATACCAACTGCTTGCCATTCTTCCAGGGGTTCACTGTGATACCATCTGGGCGACCAATAAGAGCATCAGAGTTACGGGGCGTTAGGTATATATATATATATATATATATATATATATATATATATATATATATATATATATATATATATATATATATATATATTATTAAATATGACCGAAAAAGTAAGATTAATAATTCTAACACGAATTTTCTCAATCTTTCGTACATTACGCTTCACTGTTGGAGGTAAATCAAAAATCACTTCTCCAAAATTCATTTTTATTTCTAGTCTGACGCGACACGGGCGCGTTTCGTAAAACTTATTACATTTTCAAAGACTTCACAAATACACAACTGATTAGAACTTACGTATCTCTGATTTTATATCTACATTTGAGTGAGGTGGGAGGGGTGATGTGGCATTAACACAAGACAGAACAAGAGGGGATATTAATAGGGTATTAAAAGTATCAACACAAGACAGAACAGAAACAATGGGTATTGAATAGAAGTGTTTGTAGAAAGCCTATTGGTCCATATTTCTTGATGCTTCTATATTGGAGCGGAGTCTTGAGGTGGGTAGAATATAGTTGTGCAATAATTGGCTGTTGATTGCTGGTGTTGACTTCTTGATGTGTAGTGCCTCGCAAACGTCAAGCCGCCTGCTATCGCTGTATCTATCGATGATTTCTGTGTTGTTTATCGATAGATACAGCGATAGCAGGCGGCTTGACGTTTGCGAGGCACTACACATCAAGAAGTCAACACCAGCAATCAACAGCCAATTATTGCATAACTATATTCTACCCACCTCAAGACTCCGCTCCAATATAGAAGCATCAAGAAATATGGACCAATAGGCTTTCTACAAACACTTCTATTCAATACCCATTGTTTCTGTTCTGTCTTGTGTTGATACTTTTAATACCCTATTAATATCCCTTCTTGTTCTGTCTTGTGTTAATGCCACATCACCCCTCCCACCTCACTCAAATGTAGATATAAAATCAGAGATACGTAAGTTCTAATCAGTTGTGTATTTGTGAAGTCTTTGAAAATGTAATAAGTTTTACGAAACGCGCCCGTGTCGCGTCAGACTAGAAATAAAAATGAATTTTGGAGAAGTGATTTTTGATTTACCTCCAACAGTGAAGCGTAATGTACGAAAGATTGAGAAAATTCGTGTTAGAATTATTAATCTTACTTTTTCGGTCATATTTAATAATATATGTCTACAGGAAAGACTGCTACCAAAATATACTAATATATATATATATATAAATATATATATATATATATATATATATATATATATATATATATATATATATATATATATATATATATATATATATATATATATATATGTGTGTGTGTGTGTGTGTGTATATCACGAAAATAAACACGTGATTAAGAATGTGACAATGTCAGACCACGGAGGAAAAATGCAACAGGAAATTTCCTTAAGTACATCTTCATCTTAAGTACATCATAAATACATCTTCAGAAGGTCCTTCTGAAGATGTATTTAATATACGAAAGTACTTAAGGAAATTTCCTGTTTCATTTTTCCTCCGTGGTCTGACATTGTCATATATATATATATATATATATATATATATATATATATATATATATATATATATATATATATATATATATATATATATATATATATATATATATTATTAAATATGACCGAAAAAGTAAGATTAATAATTCTAACACGAATTTTCTCTATCTTTCTTACGTTTCTTTTCACTGTTGATGGTAATTCAAAGATCAATTCTCCAAAATTCATTTTTATTTCTAGTCTGACGCGACACTTGAGCGCGTTTCGTAAAACTTACATTTTCAAAGACTTACATTAGTTTGTTTGTTAAATATATATATTGTGCCTATGTTTATAACTTGGTGTTATATTTTTTCTTTCTTGTACTGTATCACGGGGCACCCTGGTATATCATATTCAGATACAGTCAGTGTCCCTAGACTATACTTAACACTGTACCTATATTACGAGCGGTGCGTACGAACAGTAACATAGTAAAAGTCACCACTGTTCTTAAGACTAGAAAAACTAGTTCCTCTGGAGCTGGCAGGAAATGAAGTCACTCAAAGACCAAACACACCTGCAACACCAGAAAGCAACGTCTGTCTTAAAAAGGACTGCAGCACAACAGTGCAAGATTAACCTTAAACAGTATTATAAGTTTGAATAAATTCAGTGATACCCAAGTTAGCAGGGCAGTAAAATTTCTTAAAAGTATCTATCACCTACAACTCTAGTACAAGACATCTGTACTGTACGATCAGAAGTAGATATGTTATTAACCTAATATTAAATATATAATTTCGAGGGTGAGTATCAGTGTACATGAGTCCTAAAAAGTGGACTCTGACCCATGTTTCTTTTCCCCGGAATTATGTCGGAAATTTCCGACAACGAATTACTAATCCCCTGACATACCTAGTTAACATGGTTGTGTCAGGCATTTACTAATAATACTAACATTATTAAATTTATCAGAGTGAAGTGTACCGAGTGACGCCCATGCAACCATTCTCACGCCCTGCCATCAGTTATGACTTAGTGCAACAGTAATGTTCCC
Source organism: Procambarus clarkii (assembly GCF_040958095.1). Lineage (NCBI taxonomy): Eukaryota > Metazoa > Arthropoda > Malacostraca > Decapoda > Cambaridae > Procambarus > Procambarus clarkii. The sequence continues at coordinate 25,915,379 of NC_091156.1, read as the reverse complement.
ATGCTCTGGTCACCAGTGATGACTCCTGACAACAGTGATGATTCCTGCCAACGGTGATGACTCCTGACAACAGTGATGACTCCTCGCAACATTAATGTTCCCAGACTCTAGTAAAAAACTTGTGAAATCGTGACGTGAATATACTGGCTCATGTCACCATTGACATGAGAAGTTATGAGAAATGTAATAATACTCACTGAAGCCGTGATGTGGGTTCGAACCTATGCGCTAGGTATTCCCAGACAGACGCTCTAGACGACTACGCCACGATATGGTTAAAAGAATTACAATCTGGGTGTCTGTTGAACCCTTGTGGATTCCCGAGCCAGAGTGCACGGAGGGAGGGTTGGAAACTCTGGTTCGTCTTCAGCCGCGGGAATACTCGAGGGTTCAGTAGAACACCAGGTTGCAATTCTTTTGACCATATCGTCGCGTAGTCGTCTAGAACGTGTCTGGGAACACCCATGGCATGGGTTCGAACCCTCATCATGGCTCTTGTGTATTCTATCATTGATATATCACGTTATTGGTATTTCTCTGCGTATATGAGACATTTGTCTAAACTTGCGGTCAATATGAAGTGACGTGACCCCTCCGGAGCCCGTAAGGACGTGCCCCCTCCTGAGCCCGCAAGGACGTTACCCCTCCGGAGCCCGCAAGGACGTTACCCCTCCGGAGCCCGCAAGGACGTGACCCTCCGGAGCCCGCAAGTGACGTGCCCCCTCCGGAGCCCGAAAGTGACGTGCCCCCTCCGGAGCCCGCAAGGACGTGACCCCTCCGGAGCCCGTAAGGACGTGCCCCCTCCTGAGCCCGCAAGGACGTTACCCCTCCGGAGCCCGCAAGGACGTTACCCCTCCAGAGCCCGCAAGGACGTGACCCTCCGGAGCCCGCAAGTGACGTGCCCCCTCCGGAGCCCGAAAGTGACGTGCCCCCTCCGGAGCCCGCAAGGACGTGACCCCTCCGGAGCCCGCAAGGACGTGCCCCCTCCTGAGCCCGCAAGTGACGTGACCTCTCCGGAGCCCGCAAGTGACGTGACCCCTCCGGAGCCCGCAAGTGACGTGACCCCTCCGGAGCCCGCAAGTGACGTGTGCCCCCTCCGGAGCCCGCAACTGACGTGACCCCTCAGGAGCCCGCAAGTGACGTGTGCTCCCTCCGGAGCCCGCAAGTGACGTGACCCCTCCGGAGCCCGCAAGGACGTGACCCCTCCGGACCCCGCAACTGACGTGCTCCCTCCGGAGCCCGCAACTGACGTGACCCCTCCGTAGCCCGCAACTGACGTGACCCCTCCGTAGCCCGCAACTGACGTGACCCCTCCGTAGCCCGCAACTGACGTGCCCCCTCCGGAGCCCGCAACTGACGTGCTCCCTCCGTAGCCCGCAACTGACGTGTCCCCTCCGGAGCCCGCAACTGACGTGACCCCTCCGTAGCCCGCAACTGACGTGACCCCTCCGTAGCCCGCAACTGACGTGACCCCTTCGTAGCCCGCAACTGACGTGTTCCCTCCGTAGCCCGCAACTGACGTGCCCCCTCCGGAGCCCGCAACTGACGTGCCCCCTCCGGAGCCCGCAACTGACGTGCCCCCTCCGGAGCCCGCAACTGACGTGCCCCCTCCGGAGCCCGCAACTGACGTGCTCCCTCCGGAGCCCGCAACTGACGTGCCCCCTCCGGAGCCCGCAACTGACGTGCCCCCTCCGGAGCCCACAACTGACGTGACCCCTCCGTAGCCCGCAACTGACGTGACCCCTCCGTAGCCCGCAACTGACGTGACCCCTCCGGAGCCCGCAAGTGACGTGACCCCTCCGTAGCCCGCAACTGACGTGACCCCTCCGGAGCCCGCAAGTGACGTGCCCCCTCCGGAGCCCGCAAGTGACGTGCCCCCTCCGGAGCCCGCAAGTGACGTGACCCCTCCGGAGCCCGCAACTGACGTGCCCCCTCCGGAGCCCGCAAGTGACGTGCTCCCTCCGGAGCCCGCAAGTGACGTGACCCCTCCAGAGCCCGCAAGGACGTGACCCCTCCAGAGCCCGCAAGTGACGTGACCCCTCCGGAGCCCGCAAGTGACGTGACCCCTCCGGAGCCCGCAAGTGACGTGACCCCTCCAGAGCCCGCAAGTGACGTGACCCCTCCGGAGCCCGCAAGTGACGTGACCCCTCCGGAGCCCGCAAGTGACGTGACCCCTCCAGAGCCCGCAAGTGACGTGACCCCTCCGGAGCCCGCAAGTGACGTGACCCCTCCGGAGCCCGCAAGTGACGTGACCCCTCCGGAGCCCGCAAGTGACGTGACCCCTCCAGAGCCCGCAAGTGACGTGACCCCTCCGGAGCCGGCAAGTGACGTGACCCTCCGGAGCCCGCAAGGACGTGCCCCCTCCAGAGCCCGCAAGGACGTGACCCCTCCGGAGCCCGCAAGGACGAGGTCGCTTATTGTGTGGTGAGAGTGTGTGTAAACCCAGACTGAGGTCACCAGTGATGAGTGGTGACATGACAGATGTCACAGTGATGAGTGGTGACATGACGGATGTCACAGTGATGAGTGGTGACATGACGGATGTCACAGTGATGAGTGGTGACATGACGGATGTCACAGTGATGAGTGGTGACATGACGGATGTCACAGTGATGAGTGGTGACATGACGGATGTCACAGTGATGAGTGGTGACATGACGGATGTCACAGTGATGAGTGGTGACATGACGGATGTCACAGTGATGAGTGGTGACATGACGGATGTCACAGTGATGAGTGGTGACATGACGGATGTCACAGTGATGAGTGGTGACATGACGGATGTCACAGTGATGAGTGGTGACATGACGGATGTCACAGTGATGAGTGGTGACATGACGGATGTCACAGTGATGAGTGGAGCACCCAAGGAAGGATCTAAGCATGGGTGGAGAACCTGTAGTGTTCCTGGCACTCAGTGCCTCCTTCAACACCAACTATAACATACATGAAACACTACAAAATCCATGAATAACTAACGATAAGATTATAAGTTTATAACAGCTTAACTCTTGACCTGCTTCAATAGCCAGACCTTGACTTTTAACACCTTTCTTCATCGTCTATTTGCAAAATGAATAAAATAATTCCTTTCTATTATACTATAGATTATATTATTATATTATATATTACTACTATAGTCTTGCTTTATAAATATCATTTTATAAAAGTGATCACCATAATAATTTATGTCCACCAATATTTTGTGATTTTTAGTAATTATGGTTAGCATAACTTTCGCTAAATTAATGAATAACTTGATTTGTTTAGTTTGTTTAAAATTAGTTTTTGACAAATTCGAATGTATACAGCGGATAATACACTGTATACAGCGGGTAATGCAACGTATACAGCGGATAATACAATGTATACAGCAGATAATACAATGTATACAGCGAATAATACAATGTATACAGCGGATAATACAATGTATACAGCGGATAATACAATGCATACAGCGGATAATACAATGTATACAGCGGATAATACAATGTATACAGCGGATAATACAATGTATACAGCGGATAATACAATGTATACAGCGGATAATACAATGTATACAGCGGATAATACAATGCATACAGCGGATAATACAATGTACACAGCGGATAATACAATGTATACAGCGGGTAATACAATGTATACAGCAGATAATACAATGTATACAGCGGAAAATACAATGCATACAGCGGATAATACAATGTATACAGCGGATAATACAATGTATACAGTAGATAATACAATGTATACAGCGGATAATACAATGTATACAGCGGATAATACAATGTATACAGCGGATAATACAATGTATACAGCGGGTAATACAATGTATACAGCAGATAATACAATGTATACAGCGAAAAATACAATGCATACAGCGGATAATACAATGAATACAGCGGATAATACAATGTATACAGTAGATAATACAATGTATACAGCGTATAATACAATGTATACATCGGATAATACAATGTATACAGCGGATAATACAATGTATACAGCAGATAATACAATGTACGCAGCAGATAATACAATGTATACAGCGGATAATACAATGCACACAGCGGATAATACAATGTATACAGCGGATAATACAATGTATACAGCGGATAATACAATGTATACAGCGGATAATACAATGTATACAGCGGATAATACAATGTATACAGCGGATAATACAATGCGCGGCCTTGTGGAGTCCAGGCATTATGGTCGTTACAACACACTCTAAATGGTGTGAGTTGTGACAAGGAGGGTGTAGCGAGGCTCTTGTCACCTGTCACGGGAGGTGACACGTACCAGTTCTCTTGTCACCTGTCACGGGAGGTGACACACGTGTACCAGTCCTCTTGTCACCTGTCACGGGAGGTGACACACGTGTACCAGTCCTCTTGTCACCTGTCACGGGAGGTGACACACGTGTACCAGTCCTCTTGTCACCTGTCACGGGAGGTGACACACGTGTACCAGTCCTCTTGTCACCTGTCACAGGAGGTGACACACGTGTACCAGTTCTCTTGTCACCTGTCACGGGAGGTGACACACGTGTACCAGTCCTCTTGTCACCTGTCACAGGAGGTGACACACGTGTACCAGTTCTCTTGTCACCTGTCACGGGAGGTGACACACGTGTACCAGTCCTCTTGTCACCTGTCACGGGAGGTGACACACGTGTACCAGTCCTCTTGTCACCTGTCACGGGAGGTGACACACGTGTACCAGTCCTCTTGTCACCTGTCACGGGAGGTGACACACGTGTACCAGTCCTCTTGTCACCTGTCACAGGAGGTGACACACGTGTACCAGTTCTCTTGTCACCTGTTATGTGCTCTGGACCGCATAATTCCTCCCCAGGTTCAAGTCACCAGTTATGTTGGCTTGTACTCGCCTAATTGCTTGTGGAGGTTGAGCTTCGCCTCTTTGGTCCCGCCATTAAACTGTCAATCAGCTCATGAACAGTTACCTGAGCCTATTGGGCTCTATCATATCTACATTTGAAACTGTTTGGAGTCTGCCTCCACCACATCACTGCCTAATGCATTCCACTTGTGAAGAGAGAGAGGTTGTCTAGATCACTAGCTGTTCGAGGTGGCTAAACTGGTACTCCAAGATCAAGTCACCAGTATTTTTTAATATATATCCATTGTTTGTGACTTAGAGTGAAGCTGACATACTCGACATTATTGGAACTGCAACGCGATATTTAGCACCCAGACACTGATACATATGTTTGACCTACGCTTGAGACAATTAAGGACGCCCACATCTGTTATTAAAGTGGTAACATTTTAAATAAATCAATAACCTTGTTTTGTGTGTCTCTGGTTTATATATAAACGAGAGTCCGTATTTGTCTTAATCAATATAATTCTGCTTGATGACATACAACTGCTAACACAAACGTTGTTGACTCACCAATAACGATCCACATAACGATGGCGTTGCCACCAACGGCAATCAGGAGCATTGGACCAAAGGCGAGGGACCAAGACAACTGCTGCCACCAGGGCAGGAGGTAGGGGCGGTCCGCGGCCCTGGGGGCCAGGCACTCCTCCAGGGCCCTGCCTCCCACCCCTCCCTCACTCAATGTTTGGTTCATCTCCTTCCACAGTGATGAGTTCATTAATTGCCAATATATTTCATTTTCCGATAATTGGCTGAAGGAGATGTTGGCAAGACTTTCAAAGTTGTTGATGAGCTGATGAGTAGTGTTGATGTCTGGAGACGCCTCCACCACACACCCCAGAACATCAACCATCTTAACCCACAAACCTATTTCTTCTTTTTCCATTTGTTTTGCTAAAGCTTGTCACTCGATATTAAATTATTATAAGTTTCAGGAAGTTAAAAACCAAACTATAACATCAAACTTGTCGTGTCAATAACAAATTTGCTTTCTTTGTTCTATTTATTGTTGGGTGAAAATAATATTATATACTGTACTTGTTAATGGTCTGTACTGGTGGTTTTTCAGTAAAATAATAACTTTAAAAATAGTTACGATCGCAACAAACTTGTATCGTATAATGTTGGCAAATAATAAAATAAACTATATAAATAAATAAATGGAAAAAAGTCACAAGCAAGTTAAGCCGGCGGACACGGAACTGCCGGGAGCACGAGAGAACACATCCTCCCACCACGCTGGCAGGTCGGGCACTGACAGCTGTCGGAGCTCTCCCCACTATCACAACCAACCCTCCTCCACCGTCTGCCCACTACCAACCCTCCTCCACCGTCTGCCCACTACCAACCCTCCTCCACCGTCTGCCCACTACCAACCCTCCTCCACTGTCTGCCCACTACCAACCCTCCTCCACCGTCTGCCCACTACCAACCCTCCTCCACCGTCTGCCCACTACCAACTCTTCTCCACCCTCTGCCCACTACCAACCCTCCACCAACGTCTGCCCACTACCAACCCTCCTCCACCGTCTGCCCACTACCAACCCTCCTCCACCGTCTGCCCACTACCAACTTCCCTCCACCGTCTGCCCACTACCAACCCCCCTCCACCGTCTGCCCACTACCAACTTCCCTCCACCGTCTGCCCACTACCAACCCTCCTCCACCGTCTGCCCACTACCAACCCTCCTCCACCGTCTGCCCAACTACCAACCCTCCTCCACCGTCTGCCTACTACCAACCCTCCTCCACCGTCTGCCCACTACCAACCCTCCCCCACCGTCTGCCCACTACCAACCCCCCTCCACCGTCTGCCCACTACCAACTTCCCTCCACCGTCTGCCCACTACCAACCCTCCTGCACCGTCTGCCCACTACCAACCCCTCCTCAACCGTCTGCCCACTACTAACCCTCCTTCACCGTCTGCCCACTACCAACCCTCCTCCACCGTCTGCCCACTACCAACCCTCCTTCACCGTCTGCCCACTACCAACTTCCTTCCACTGTCTACCCACTACCAACCCTCCTCCACCGTATGCCTACTACCAACCCTCCTCCACCGTCTGCCCACTACCAACCCTCCTCCACCGTATGCCTACTACCAACCCTCCACCACCGTCTGCCCACTACCAACCCTCCTCCACCGTCTGCCCACTACCAACCCTCCCCCACCGTCTGCCCACTTCCAACCCTCCTCCACCGTCTGGCCACTACCAACCCTCCTCCACCGTCGGTCCACTACCAACCCTCCTCCACCGTCTGCCCACTACCAACCCTCCTCCACCGTCTGCCCACTACCAACCCCTCCTCAACCGTCTGCCCACTATCAACCCTCCTCCACCGTCTGCCCACTACCATCCCCCCTCCACCGTTTGCCCACTACCAACCCTCCCCCACCGTCTGCCCACTACCAACCCTCCTCCACCGTCTGTCCACTACCAACCCTCCTCCACCGTCTGCCCACTACCAACCCTCCTCCACCGTCTGCCCACTACCAACCTTCCTCCACCGTCTGCCCACTACTAACCCTCCTCCACCGTCTGCCCACAACCAACACTCCTCCACCGTCTGCCCACTACCAACCCTCCTCCACCGTCTGGCCACTACCAACCCTCCCCTATCGTCTGCCCACTACCACCCCCCTCCACCGTCTGCCCTCTACCAACCCTCCTCCATCGTCTGCCGACTACCAACCCTCCACCACCGTCTGCCCACTACCAACCCTCCTCCACCTTCTGCCCACTACCTAGCCTCCTCCACTGTCTGCCCACTACCAACCCCTCCTTCACCGTCTGCCCACTACCAACCCTCCTCCACCTTCTGCCCACTACCTAGCCTCCTCCACCGTCTGCCCATTACCAACCCTCCTCCACCGTCTGCCCACTACCAACCCTCCCCCACCGTCTGCCCACTACCAACCCTCCTCCACCGTCTGCCCACTACAAACCCTCCTCCACCGTCTGCCCACTACCAACCCTCCTCCACTGTCTGCCCACTACCAACCCTCCTCCACCGTCTGCCCACTACCAACCCCCCTCCACCGTCTGCCCACTACCAACCCTCCTTCACCGTCTGTCCACTACCAACTTACCTCCACTGTCTACCCACTACCAACCCTCCTCCACTGTCTGCCCACTACCAACCCCTCCTCAACCGTCTGCCCACTACCAGCCCTCCTTCACCGTCTGCCCACTACCAACCCTCCACCGTCTGCCCACTACCAACCCTCCTCCACCGTATGCCCACTACCAACCCTCCTCCACCGTCTGCCAACTACCAACCCTCCTTCACCGTCTGCCCACTACCTACCCTCCTCCACCGTCTGTCCACTACCAACCTTCCTCCACCGTCTGCCCACTACCAATCTTCCTCCACCGTCTGCCCACTACTAACCCTCCTCCACCGTCTGCCCACTACCAACCCTCCTCCACCGTCTGCCCACTACCAACCATCCTCCACTGTCTGCCCACTACCAACCCCTCCTCAACCGTCTGCCCACTACCAACCCTCCTCCACCGTCTGCCCACTACCATCCCCCCTCCACCGTTTGCCCACTACCAACCCTCCTCCACCGTCTGTCCACTACCAACCCTCCTCCACCGTCTGCCCACTACCAACCCTCCTCCACCGTCTGCCCACTACCAACCTTCCTCCACCGTCTGCCCACTACTAACCCTCCTCCACCGTCTGCCCACTACCAACCCTCCTCCACCGTCTGGCCACTTACAACCCTCCTCCACCGTCTGGCCACTACCAACCCTCCCCCCATCGTCTGCCCACTACCAACCCCCTCCAACGTCTGCCCTCTACCAACCCTCCTCCACCGTCTGCCCACTACCAACCCTCCACCACCGTCTGCCCACTACCCACCCTCCTCCACCTTCTGCCCACTACCAACCCTCCTCCACTGTCTGCCCACTACCAACCCCTCCTTCACCGTCTGCCCAATACCAACTCTCCTCCATTGTCTGCCCACTACCAACCCTCCTCCACCGTCTGCCCACTACCAACCCCTCCTTCACCGTCTGCCCACTACCAACTCTCCTCCATTGTCTGCCCACTCCCAACCCTCCCCAACCGTCTGCCCACTACCACCCCCCTCCACCGTCTGCCCACTACCAACGCTCCTCCACTGTTTGCCCACTACCAACCCTCGTCCACCGTCTGCCCACTACCAACCCTCCCCCACCGTCTGCCCACTACCACCCCCCCTCCACCGTCTGCCCACTACCAACCCTTCTCCACTGTTTGCCCACTACCATCCCCCCTCCACCGTATGCCCACTACCAACCCTCTCCCACCGTCTGCCCACTACCAACCCTCCTCCACCGTCTGCCCACTACCAACCCTCCTCCACCGTCTACCCACTACCAACCCTCCTCCACCGTCTGCCCACTACCAACCGTCCTCCACCATCTGCCCACTACCAACCCTCCTCCACTGTCTGCCCACTACCAACCCTCCCTCTCCGTCTGACCACTACCAACCCTCCTCCACCGTCTGCCCACTACCAACCCTCCTCCACCGTCTGCCCACTACCAACCCTCCTCCACCGTCTGCCCACTACCAACCCTCCTCCACCGTCTGCCCACTACCAACCCTCCTCCACCGTCTGCCCACTACCAACCCTCCTCCACTGTCTGCCCACTACCAACCCTCCTCCACCGTCTGCCCACTACCAACCGTCCTCCACCGTCTGCCCACTACCACCCCTCCTCCACTGTCTGCCCACTACCAACCCTCCCCCTCCGTCTGGCCACTACCAACCCTCCTCCACCGTCTGTCCACTACCAACCCTCCTCCACCGTCTGCCCACTACCAACCCTCCTCCACTGTCTGCCCACTACCAACCCTCCTCCACCGTCTGCCCACTACCATCCCTCCTCCACCGTCTGCCCACTACCCACCCTCCTCCACCTTCTGCCCACTACCAACCCTTCTCCACTGTCTGCCCACTACCAACCCCTCCTTCACCGTCTGCCCAATACCAACTCTCCTCCATTGTCTGCCCACTACCAACCCTCCTCCACCGTCTGCCCACTACCAACCCCTCCTTCACCGTCAACCCACTACCAACTCTCCTCCATTGTCTGCCCACTCCCAACCCTCCCCAACCGTCTGCCCACTACCACCCCCCTCCACCGTCTGCCCACTACCAACCCTCCTCCACTGTTTGCCCACTACCAACCCTCGTCCACCGTCTGCCCACTACCAACCCTCCCCCACCGTCTGCCCACTACCACCCCCCCTCCACCGTCTGCCCACTACCAACCCTTCTCCACTGTTTGCCCACTACCATCCCCCCTCCACCGTATGCCCACTGCCAACCCTCTCCCACCGCCTGCCCACTACCAACCCTCCTCCACCGTCTGCCCACTACCAACCCTCCTCCACCGTCTAATCACTACCAACCCTCCTCCACCGTCTGCCCACTACCAACCGTCCTTCACCGTCTGCCCACTACCAACCCTCCTCCACCGTCTGCCCACTACCAACCCTCCTCCACTGTCTGCCCACTACCAACCCTCCCCCTCCGTCTGCCCACTACCAACCCTCCTCCACCGTCTGCCCACTACCAACCCTCCTCCACCGTCTGCCCACTACCAACCCTCCTCCACCGTCTGCCCACTACCAACCCTCCTCCACCGTCTGCCCACTACCAACGCTCCTCCACCGTCTGCCCACTACCAACCCTCCTCCACCGTCTGCCCACTACCAACCCTCCTCCACCGTCTGCCCACTACCAACCCTCCTCCATCGTCTGCCCACTACCAACCCTCCTCCACTGTCTGCCCACTACCAACCCTCCTCCAACGTCTGCCAACTACCAACCCTCCTCCACCGTCTGCCCACTACCAACCCTCCTTCACCGTCTGCCCACTACCAACTTCCCTCCACTGTCTACCCACTACCATCCCTCCTCCACCGTCTGCCCACTACCAACCCCTCCTCCACCGTCTGCCCACTACCAACCCTCCTCCACTGTCTGCCAACTACCAACCCTCCTCCACTGTCTGCTCACTACCAATCCCTCCTCAACCGTCTGCCCACTACCAACCCTCCTCCACCGTCTGCCCACTACCATCCCCCCTCCACCGTCTGCCCACAACCCACCCTCCCCCACCGTCTGCCCACTACCAACCCTCCTCTACCGTCTGGCCACTACCAACCCTCCTCCACCGTCTGCCCACTACCAACCCTCCTCCACCGTCTGCCCACTACCAACCCTCCTCCACCGTCTGGCCACTACCAACCCTCCCTTATCGTCTGCCCACTACCACCCCCCTCCACTGTCTGCCCTCTACCAACCCTCCTCCACCGTCTGCCCACTACCAACCCTCCTCCACCGTCTGCCCACTACCATCCCTCCTCCACCGTCTGGCCACTACCAACCCTCCCTTATCGTCTGCCCACTACCACCCCCCTCCACTGTCTGCCCTCTACCAACCCTCCTCCACCGTCTGCCCACTACCAACCCCTCCTTCACCGTCTGCCCAATACCAACTCTCCTCCATTGTCTGCCCACTACCAACCCTCCTCCACCGTCTGCCCACTACCAACCCCTCCTTCACCGTCTGCCCACTACCAACTCTCCTCCATTGTCTGCCCACTCCCAACCCTCCCCAACCGTCTGCCCACTACCACCCCCCTCCACCGTCTGCCCACTACCAACCCTCCTCCACTGTTTGCCCACTACCAACCCTCGTCCACCGTCTGCCCACTACCAACCCTCCCCCACCGTCTGCCCACTACCACCCCCCCTCCACCGTCTGCCCACTACCAACCCTTCTCCACTGTTTGCCCACTACCATCCCCCCTCCACCGTATGCCCACTACCAACCCTCTCCCACCGTCTGCCCACTACCAACCCTCCTCCACCGTCTGCCCACTACCAACCCTCCTCCACCGTCTACCCACTACCAACCCTCCTCCACCGTCTGCCCACTACCAACCGTCCTCCACCATCTGCCCACTACCAACCCTCCTCCACTGTCTGCCCACTACCAACCCTCCCTCTCCGTCTGACCACTACCAACCCTCCTCCACCGTCTGCCCACTATCAACCCTCCTCCACCGTCTGCCCACTACCAACCGTCCTCCACCATCTGCCCACTACCAACCCTCCTCCACTGTCTGCCCACTACCAACCCTCCCTCTCCGTCTGACCACTACCAACCCTCCTCCACCGTCTGCCCACTACCAACCCTCCTCCACCGTCTGCCCACTACCAACCCTCCTCCACCGTCTGCCCACTACCAACCCTCCTCCACCGTCTGCCCACTACCAACCCTCCTCCACCGTCTGCCCACTACCAACCCTCCTCCACTGTCTGCCCACTACCAACCCTCCTCCACCGTCTGCCCACTACCAACCGTCCTCCACCGTCTGCCCACTACCAACCCTCCTCCACTGTCTGCCCACTACCAACCCTCCCCCTCCGTCTGACCACTACCAACCCTCCTCCACCGTCTGTCCACTACCAACCCTCCTTCACCGTCTGCCCACTACCAACCCTCCTCCACTGTCTGCCCACTACCAACCCACCTCCACCGTCTGCCCACTACCAACCCTCCTCCACCGTCTGCCCACTACCCACCCTCCTCCACCTTCTGCCCACTACCAACCCTTCTCCACTGTCTGCCCACTACCAACCCCTCCTTCACCGTCTGCCCAATACCAACTCTCCTCCATTGTCTGCCCACTACCAACCCTCCTCCACCGTCTGCCCACTACCAACCCCTCCTTCACCGTCTGCCCACTACCAACTCTCCTCCATTGTCTGCCCACTCCCAACCCTCCCCAACCGTCTGCCCACTACCACCCCCCTCCACCGTCTGCCCACTACCAACCCTCCTCCACTGTTTGCCCACTACCAACCCTCGTCCACCGTCTGCCCACTACCAACCCTCCCCCACCGTCTGCCCACTACCACCCACCCTCCACCGTCTGCCCTCTACCAACCCTCCTCCACCGTCTGCCCACTACCAACCCTCCTCCACGGTCTGCCCACTACCAACCCTCCTCCACCGTCTGCCCACTACCAACCCTCCACCACCGTCTGCCCACTACCAACCCTCCTCCACCTTCTGCCCACTACCAACCCTCCTCCACCGTCTGCCCACTACCAACCCTCCTCCACTGTCTGCCCACTACCAACCCCTTCTCCACTGTCTGCCCACTACCAACCCTCCTCCACTGTCTGCCCACTACCAACCCCTCCTTCACCGTCTGCCCACTGCCAACCCCTCCTTCACCGTCTGCCCACTACCAACTCTACTCCATTGTCTGCCCACTACCAACCCTCCTCCACCGTCTGCCCACTACCAACCCTCCACCACCGTCTGCCCACTACCAACCCTCCTCCACCGTCTGCCCACTACCAACCCTCCTCCACTGTCTGCCCACTACCAACCCTCCTCCACTGTCTGCCCACTACCAACCCTCCTCCACTGTCTGCCCACTACCAACCCCTCCTTCACCGTCTGCCCACTACCAACTCTCCTCCATTGTCTGCCCACAACCAACCCTTCTCCACCGTCTGCCCACTACCAACCCCTCCTTCACCGTCTGCCCACTACCAACCCCTCCTTCACCGTCTGCCCACTACCAACCCTCCCCCATCGTCTGCCCACTACCAACCCTCCACCACCGTCTGCCGACTACCACCCCCCTCCACCGTCTGGCCACTACCAACCCTCCTCCACCGTCTGCCCACTACCAACCCTCCTCCACCGTCTGCCCACTACCAACCCTCCTCCACCGTCTGCCCACTACCAACCCTCCCCCACCGTCTGCCCACTACCAACCCTCCTCCACCGTCTGCCCACTACCAACCCTCCTCCACCGTCTGCCCACTACCAACCCTCCTCCACCGTCTGCCAACTACCAACCCTCCTCAACCATCTGCCCACTACTAACCCTCCACCGTCTGCCCACTACCAACCCTCCTCCACCGTCTGCCCACAACCAACCCTCCTCCACCGTCTGGCCACTACCAACCCTCCCTTATCGTCTGCCCACTACCACCCCCCTCCACTGTCTGCCCTCTACCAACCCTCCTCCAACGTCTGCCCACTACCAACCCTCCTCCACCGTCTGCCCACTACCAACCCTCCTCCACCTTCTGCCCACTACCAACCCTCCACCACCGTCTGCCCACTACCAACCCTCCTCCACCTTCTGCCCACTACCAACCCTCCTCCACCGTCTGCCCACTACCAACCCTCCTCCACTGTCTGCCCACTACCAACCCCTCCTCCACTGTCTGCCCACTACCAACCCTCCTCCACTGTCTGCCCACTACCAACCCCTCCTTCACCGTCTGCCCACTACCAACCCCTCCTTCACCGTCTGCCCACTACCAACTCTACTCCATTGTCTGCCCACTACCAACCCTCCTCCACCGTCTGCCCACTACCAACCCTCCACCACCGTCTGCCCACTACCAACCCTCCTCCACCGTCTGCCCACTACCAACCCTCCTCCACTGTCTGCCCACTACCAACCCTCCTCCACTGTCTGCCCACTACCAACCCTCCTCCACTGTCTGCCCACTACCAACCCCTCCTTCACCGTCTGCCCACTACCAACTCTCCTCCATTGTCTGCCCACTACCAACCCTTCTCCACCGTCTGCCCACTACCAACGCCTCCTTCACCGTCTGCCCACTACCAACCCCTCCTTCACCGTCTGCCCACTACCAACTCTACTCCATTGTCTGCCCACTACCAACCCTCCTCCACCGTCTGCCCACTATCAACCCCTCCTTCACCGTCTGCATGCCCACTACCAACTCTCCTCCATTGTCTGCCCACTCCCAACCCTCCCCAACCGTCTGCCCACTACCACCCCCATCCACCGTCTGCCCACTACCAACCCTCCTCCACTGTCTGCCCACTACCAACCCTCCTCTACTGTCTGCTCACTACCAACCCCTTCTCAACCGTCTGCCCACTACCAACCTTCCTACACCGTCTGCCCACTACCATCCCCCCCTCCACCTTCTGCCCACTACCCACACTCCCCCACCGTCTGCCCACTACCAACCCTCCTCCACCGTCTGTCCACTACCAACCCTCCTCCACCGTCTGCCCACTACCAACCCTCCTCCACCGTCTGCCCACTACCAACCCTCCTCCACCGTCTGCCCACTACCAATCCTCCTCCACCGTCTGACCACTACCAACCCTCCTCCACCGTCTGCCCACTACCCACCCTCCTGCACCGTCTGCCCACTACCAACCCTCCCCCACCGTCTGCCCACTACCAACCCTCCTCCACCGTCTGCCCACTACCAACCCTCCTCCAACGTCTGCCCACTACCAACCCTCCTCCACCGTCTGACCACTACCAACCCTCCTCCACCGTCTGCCCACTACCCACCCTCCTGCACCGTCTGCCCACTACCAACCCTCCTCCACTGTCTGCCCACTACCAACCCTCCTCCACTGTCTGCTCACTACCAACCCCTTCTCAACCGTCTGCCCACTACCAACCTTCCTACACCGTCTGCCCACTACCATCCCCCCCTCCACCTTCTGCCCACTACCCACACTCCCCCACCGTCTGCCCACTACCAACCCTCCTCCACCGTGTGGCCACTACCAACCCTCCTCCACCGTCTGCCCACTACCAACCCTCCTCCACCGTCTGCCCACTACCCACCCTCCTCCACCGTCTGCCCACTACCAACCCTCCTCCACCGTCTGCCCACTACCCACCCTCCTCCACCGTCTGCCCACTACCAACCCTCCTCCACCGTCTGACCACTACCAACCCTCCTCCACCGTCTGCCCACTACCCACCCTCCTGCACCGTCTGCCCACTACCAACCCTCCCCCACCGTCTGCCCACTACCAACCCTCCTCCACCGTCTGCCCACTACCAACCCTCCTCCACCGTCTGCCCACTACCAACCCTCCTCCACCGTCTGCCCACTACCAACCCTCCTCCACCGTGTGCCCACTACCAACCCTCCTCAACCGTCTGCCCACTACTAACCCTCCTCCACCGTCTGCCCACTACCAACCCTCCTCCACCGTGTGCCCACTACCAACCCTCCTCCACCGTCTGCCCACTACCATCCCCCCTCCACCGTCTGCCCTCTACCAACCCTCCTCCACCGTCTGCTCACTTCCAACCCTCCTCCACCGTCTGCCCACTACCAACCCTCCTCAACCATCTGCCCACTACTAACCCTCCACCGTCTGCCCACTACCAACCCTCCTCCACTGTCTGCCCACTACCAACCCTCCTCCACCCTCTGCCCACTACCAACTCTCCTCTACCGTCTGCCCACTACCAACCCTCCTCCACCGTTTGCCCACTACCATCCCCCCTCCACCGTCTGCCCACTACCAACCCTCCTCCACCGTCTGCCCACTACCATCCCCCCTCCACCGTCTGCCCACTACCAACCCTCCTCAACCGTCTGCCCACTACTAACCCTCCTCAACCGTCTGCCCACTACCAACCCTCCTCCACCGTCTGCCCACTACCAACCCTCCCCCATCGTCTGCCCACTACCAACCCTCCACCCCCGTCTGCCCACTACCACCCCCCTCCACCGTCTGGCCACTACCAACCCTCCTCCACCGTCTGCCCACTACCAACCCTCCTCCACCGTCTGCCCACTACCAACCCTCCTCCACCGTCTGCCCACTACCAACCCTCCTCCACCGTCTGGCCACTACCAACCCTCCTCCACCGTCTGCCCACTACCAACCCTCCTCCACCGTCTGCCCACTACCAACGCTCCTCCACCGTCTGCCCACTACCAACCCTCCTCCACCGTCTGCCCACTACCAACCCTCCTCCACCGTCTGCCCACTACCAACCCTCCTCCACCGTCTGGCCACTACCAACCCTCCCCCATCGTCTGCCCACTACCACCCCCTCCACCGTCTGCCCACTACCAACCCTCCTCCACCGTCTGCCCACTACCAACCCTCCTCCACCGTCTGCCCACTACCAACTCTCCTCCACCGTCTGCCCACTACCATCCCCCCTCCACCGTCTGCTCACTACCAACCCTCCCCCACTGTCTGCCCACTACCAACCCCCCTCCACCGTCTGCCCACTACCAACCCTCCTCCACCGTCTGCCCACTACCAACCCTCCTCCACCGTCTGCCCACTACCAACCCTCCTCCACCGTCTGCCCACTACCAACCCTCCTCCTCCGTCTGCCCTCTACCAACCCTCCCCCACCGTCTGCCCACTACCAACCCTCCTCCACCGTCTGCCCACTACCAACCCTCCTCAACCGTCTGCCCACTACTAACCCTCCTCCACCGTCTGCCCACTACCATCCCCCCTCCACCGTCTGCCCTCTACCAACCCTCCTCCACCGTCTGCCCACTACCAACCCTCCTCCACCGTCTGCCCACTACCAACCCTCCTCAACCATCTGCCCACTACAAACCCTCCACCGTCTGCCCACTACCAACCCTCCTCCACCGTCTGCCCACTACCAACCCTCCTCCACCGTCTGGCCACTACCAACCCTCCCTTATCGTCTGCCCACTACCACCCCCCTCCACTGTCTGCCCTCTACCAACCCTCCTCCACCGTCTGCCCACTACCAACCCTCCTCCACCGTCTGCCCACTACCAACCCTCCTCCACCGTCTGCCCACTACCAACCCTCCACCACCGTCTGCCCACTACCAACCCTCCTCCACCTTCTGCCCACTACCAACCCTCCTCCACCGTCTGCCCACTACCAACCCTCCTCCACTTTCTGCCCACTACCAACCCCTCCTCCACTGTCTGCCCACTACCAACCCTCCTCCACTGTCTGCCCACTACCAACCCCTCCTTCACCGTCTGCCCACTACCAACCCCTCCTTCACCGTCTGCCCACTACCAACTCTACTCCATTGTCTGCCCACTACCAACCCTCCTCCACCGTCTGCCCACTACCAACCCTCCACCACCGTCTGCCCACTACCAACCCTCCTCCACCGTCTGCCCACTACCAACCCTCCTCCACTGTCTGCCCACTACCAACCCTCCTCCACTGTCTGCCCACTACCAACCCTCCTCCACTGTCTGCCCACTACCAACCCCTCCTTCACCGTCTGCCCACTACCAACTCTCCTCCATTGTCTGCCCACTACCAACCCTTCTCCACCGTCTGCCCACTACCAACCCCTCCTTCACCGTCTGCCCACTACCAACCCCTCCTTCACCGTCTGCCCACTACCAACTCTACTCCATTGTCTGCCCACTACCAACCCTCCTCCACCGTCTGCCCACTATCAACCCCTCCTTCACCGTCTGCCCACTACCAACTCTCCTCCATTGTCTGCCCACTCCCAACCCTCCCCAACCGTCTGCCCACTACCACCCCCATCCACCGTCTGCCCACTACCAACCCTCCTCCACTGTCTGCCCACTACCAACCCTCCTCCACTGTCTGCTCACAACCAACCCCTTCTCAACCGTCTGCCCACTACCAACCTTCCTACACCGTCTGCCCACTACCATCCCCCCCTCCACCTTCTGCCCACTACCCACACTCCCCCACCGTCTGCCCACTACCAACCCTCCTCCACCGTCTGGCCACTACCAACCCTCCTCCACCGTCTGCCCACTACCAACCCTCCTCCACCGTCTGCCCACTACCCACCCTCCTCCACCGTCTGCCCACTACCAACCCTCCTCCACCGTCTGACCACTACCAACCCTCCTCCACCGTCTGCCCACTACCCTCCCTCCTGCACCGTCTGCCCACTACCAACCCTCCTCCACCGTCTGCCCACTACCAACCCTCCTCCACCGTCTGCCCACTACCAACCCTCCTCCACCGTCTGCCCACTCCCAACCCTCCTCCACCGTCTGCCCACTAACAACCCTCCTCCTCCGTCTGCCCTCTACCAACCCTCCCCCTCCGTCTGCCCACTACCAACCCTCCTCCACCGTCTGCCCACTACCAACCCTCCTCAACCGTCTGCCCACTACTAACCCTCCTCCACCATCTGCCCACTACCAACCCTCCTCCACCGTGTGCCCACTACCAACCCTCCTCCACCGTCTGCCCACTACCATCCCCCCTCCACCGTCTGCCCTCTACCAACCCTCCTCCACCGTCTGCCCACTACCAACCCTCCTCCACCGTCTGCCCACTACCAACCCTCCTCAACCATCTGCCCACTACTAACCCTCCACCGTCTGCCCACTACCAACCCTCCTCCACCGTCTGCCCACTACCAACCCTCCTCCACCGTCTGCCCACTACCAACCCTCCTCTACCGTCTGCCCACTACCAACCCTCCTCCACCGTTTGCCCACTACCATCCCCCCTCCACCGTCTGCCCACTACCAACCCTCCTCCACCGTCTGCCCACTACCATCCCCCCTCCACCGTCTGCCCACTACCAACCCTCCTCAACCGTCTGCCCACTACTAACCCTCCTCAACCGTCTGCCCACTACCAACCCTCCTCCACCGTCTGCCCACTACCAACCCTCCCCCATCGTCTGCCCACTACCAACCCTCCACCACCGTCTGCCCACTACCACCCCCCTCCACCGTCTGGCCACTACCAACCCTCCTCCACCGTCTGCCCACTACCAACCCTCCTCCACCGTCTGCCCACTACCAACCCTCCTCCACCGTCTGCCCACTACCAACCCTCCTCCACCGTCTGCCCACTACCAACCCTCCTCCACCGTCTGCCCACTACCAACCCTCCTCCACCGTCTGGCCACTACCAACCCTCCCCCATCGTCTGCCCACTACCACCCCCCTCCACCGTCTGCCCACTACCAACCCTCCTCCACCGTCTGCCCACTACCAACCCTCCTCCAACGTCTGCCCACTACCAACCCTCCTCCACCGTCTGCCCACTACCAACCCTCCTCCACCTTCTGCCCACTACCAACCCTCCACCACCGTCTGCCCACTACCAACCCTCCTCCACCTTCTGCCCACTACCAACCCTCCTCCACCGTCTGCCCACTACCAACCCTCCTCCACTGTCTGCCCACTACCAACCCCTCCTCCACTGTCTGCCCACTACCAACCCTCCTCCACCGTCTGCCCACTACCCACCCTCCTCCACCGTCTGCCCACTACCAACCCTCCTCCACCGTCTGCCCACTACCCACCCTCCTCCACCGTCTGCCCACTACCAACCCTCCTCCACCGTCTGACCACTACCAACCCTCCTCCACCGTCTGCCCACTACCAACCCCTCCTTCACCGTCTGCCCACTACCAACTCTACTCCATTGTCTGCCCACTACCAACCCTCCTCCACCGTCTGCCCACTACCAACCCTCCACCACCGTCTGCCCACTACCAACCCTCCTCCACCGTCTGCCCACTACCAACCCTCCTCCACTGTCTGCCCACTACCAACCCTCCTCCACTGTCTGCCCACTACCAACCCTCCTCCACTGTCTGCCCACTACCAACCCCTCCTTCACCGTCTGCCCACTACCAACTCTCCTCCATTGTCTGCCCACTACCAACCCTTCTCCACCGTCTGCCCACTACCAACCCCTCCTTCACCGTCTGCCCACTACCAACCCCTCCTTCACCGTCTGCCCACTACCAACTCTACTCCATTGTCTGCCCACTACCAACCCTCCTCCACCGTCTGCCCACTATCAACCCCTCCTTCACCGTCTGCCCACTACCAACTCTCCTCCATTGTCTGCCCACTCCCAACCCTCCCCAACCGTCTGCCCACTACCACCCCCATCCACCGTCTGCCCACTACCAACCCTCCTCCACTGTCTGCCCACTACCAACCCTCCTCCACTGTCTGCTCACAACCAACCCCTTCTCAACCGTCTGCCCACTACCAACCTTCCTACACCGTCTGCCCACTACCATCCCCCCCTCCACCTTCTGCCCACTACCCACACTCCCCCACCGTCTGCCCACTACCAACCCTCCTCCACCGTCTGGCCACTACCAACCCTCCTCCACCGTCTGCCCACTACCAACCCTCCTCCACCGTCTGCCCACTACCCACCCTCCTCCACCGTCTGCCCACTACCAACCCTCCTCCACCGTCTGACCACTACCAACCCTCCTCCACCGTCTGCCCACTACCCTCCCTCCTGCACCGTCTGCCCACTACCAACCCTCCTCCACCGTCTGCCCACTACCAACCCTCCTCCACCGTCTGCCCACTACCAACCCTCCTCCACCGTCTGCCCACTCCCAACCCTCCTCCACCGTCTGCCCACTAACAACCCTCCTCCTCCGTCTGCCCTCTACCAACCCTCCCCCTCCGTCTGCCCACTACCAACCCTCCTCCACCGTCTGCCCACTACCAACCCTCCTCAACCGTCTGCCCACTACTAACCCTCCTCCACCATCTGCCCACTACCAACCCTCCTCCACCGTGTGCCCACTACCAACCCTCCTCCACCGTCTGCCCACTACCATCCCCCCTCCACCGTCTGCCCTCTACCAACCCTCCTCCACCGTCTGCCCACTACCAACCCTCCTCCACCGTCTGCCCACTACCAACCCTCCTCAACCATCTGCCCACTACTAACCCTCCACCGTCTGCCCACTACCAACCCTCCTCCACCGTCTGCCCACTACCAACCCTCCTCCACCGTCTGCCCACTACCAACCCTCCTCTACCGTCTGCCCACTACCAACCCTCCTCCACCGTTTGCCCACTACCATCCCCCCTCCACCGTCTGCCCACTACCAACCCTCCTCCACCGTCTGCCCACTACCATCCCCCCTCCACCGTCTGCCCACTACCAACCCTCCTCAACCGTCTGCCCACTACTAACCCTCCTCAACCGTCTGCCCACTACCAACCCTCCTCCACCGTCTGCCCACTACCAACCCTCCCCCATCGTCTGCCCACTACCAACCCTCCACCACCGTCTGCCCACTACCACCCCCCTCCACCGTCTGGCCACTACCAACCCTCCTCCACCGTCTGCCCACTACCAACCCTCCTCCACCGTCTGCCCACTACCAACCCTCCTCCACCGTCTGCCCACTACCAACCCTCCTCCACCGTCTGCCCACTACCAACCCTCCTCCACCGTCTGCCCACTACCAACCCTCCTCCACCGTCTGGCCACTACCAACCCTCCCCCATCGTCTGCCCACTACCACCCCCCTCCACCGTCTGCCCACTACCAACCCTCCTCCACCGTCTGCCCACTACCAACCCTCCTCCAACGTCTGCCCACTACCAACCCTCCTCCACCGTCTGCCCACTACCAACCCTCCTCCACCTTCTGCCCACTACCAACCCTCCACCACCGTCTGCCCACTACCAACCCTCCTCCACCTTCTGCCCACTACCAACCCTCCTCCACCGTCTGCCCACTACCAACCCTCCTCCACTGTCTGCCCACTACCAACCCCTCCTCCACTGTCTGCCCACTACCAACCCTCCTCCACCGTCTGCCCACTACCCACCCTCCTCCACCGTCTGCCCACTACCAACCCTCCTCCACCGTCTGCCCACTACCCACCCTCCTCCACCGTCTGCCCACTACCAACCCTCCTCCACCGTCTGACCACTACCAACCCTCCTCCACCGTCTGCCCACTACCCACCCTCCTGCACCGTCTGCCCACTACCAACCCTCCCCCACCGTCTGCCCACTACCAACCCTCCTCCACCGTCTGCCCACTACCAACCCTCCTCCACCGTCTGCCCACTACCAACCCTCCTCCACCGTCTGCCCACTACCAACCCTCCTCCACCGTGTGCCCACTACCAACCCTCCTCAACCGTCTGCCCACTACTAACCCTCCTCCACCGTCTGCCCACTACCAACCCTCCTCCACCGTGTGCCCACTACCAACCCTCCTCCACCGTCTGCCCACTACCATCCCCCCTCCACCGTCTGCCCTCTACCAACCCTCCTCCACCGTCTGCTCACTTCCAACCCTCCTCCACCGTCTGCCCACTACCAACCCTCCTCAACCATCTGCCCACTACTAACCCTCCACCGTCTGCCCACTACCAACCCTCCTCCACTGTCTGCCCACTACCAACCCTCCTCCACCCTCTGCCCACTACCAACTCTCCTCTACCGTCTGCCCACTACCAACCCTCCTCCACCGTTTGCCCACTACCATCCCCCCTCCACCGTCTGCCCACTACCAACCCTCCTCCACCGTCTGCCCACTACCATCCCCCCTCCACCGTCTGCCCACTACCAACCCTCCTCAACCGTCTGCCCACTACTAACCCTCCTCAACCGTCTGCCCACTACCAACCCTCCTCCACCGTCTGCCCACTACCAACCCTCCCCCATCGTCTGCCCACTACCAACCCTCCACCCCCGTCTGCCCACTACCACCCCCCTCCACCGTCTGGCCACTACCAACCCTCCTCCACCGTCTGCCCACTACCAACCCTCCTCCACCGTCTGCCCACTACCAACCCTCCTCCACCGTCTGCCCACTACCAACCCTCCTCCACCGTCTGGCCACTACCAACCCTCCTCCACCGTCTGCCCACTACCAACCCTCCTCCACCGTCTGCCCACTACCAACGCTCCTCCACCGTCTGCCCACTACCAACCCTCCTCCACCGTCTGCCCACTACCAACCCTCCTCCACCGTCTGCCCACTACCAACCCTCCTCCACCGTCTGGCCACTACCAACCCTCCCCCATCGTCTGCCCACTACCACCCCCCTCCACCGTCTGCCCACTACCAACCCTCCTCCACCGTCTGCCCACTACCAACCCTCCTCCACCGTCTGCCCACTACCAACTCTCCTCCACCGTCTGCCCACTACCATCCCCCCTCCACCGTCTGCTCACTACCAACCCTCCCCCACCGTCTGCCCACTACCAACCCCCCTCCACCGTCTGCCCACTACCAACCCTCCTCCACCGTCTGCCCACTACCAACCCTCCTCCACCGTCTGCCCACTACCAACCCTCCTCCACCGTCTGCCCACTACCAACCCTCCTCCTCCGTCTGCCCTCTACCAACCCTCCCCCACCGTCTGCCCACTACCAACCCTCCTCCACCGTCTGCCCACTACCAACCCTCCTCAACCGTCTGCCCACTACTAACCCTCCTCCACCGTCTGCCCACTACCATCCCCCCTCCACCGTCTGCCCTCTACCAACCCTCCTCCACCGTCTGCCCACTACCAACCCTCCTCCACCGTCTGCCCACTACCAACCCTCCTCAACCATCTGCCCACTACAAACCCTCCACCGTCTGCCCACTACCAACCCTCCTCCACCGTCTGCCCACTACCAACCCTCCTCCACCGTCTGGCCACTACCAACCCTCCCTTATCGTCTGCCCACTACCACCCCCCTCCACTGTCTGCCCTCTACCAACCCTCCTCCACCGTCTGCCCACTACCAACCCTCCTCCACCGTCTGCCCACTACCAACCCTCCTCCACCGTCTGCCCACTACCAACCCTCCACCACCGTCTGCCCACTACCAACCCTCCTCCACCTTCTGCCCACTACCAACCCTCCTCCACCGTCTGCCCACTACCAACCCTCCTCCACTTTCTGCCCACTACCAACCCCTCCTCCACTGTCTGCCCACTACCAACCCTCCTCCACTGTCTGCCCACTACCAACCCCTCCTTCACCGTCTGCCCACTACCAACCCCTCCTTCACCGTCTGCCCACTACCAACTCTACTCCATTGTCTGCCCACTACCAACCCTCCTCCACCGTCTGCCCACTACCAACCCTCCACCACCGTCTGCCCACTACCAACCCTCCTCCACCGTCTGCCCACTACCAACCCTCCTCCACTGTCTGCCCACTACCAACCCTCCTCCACTGTCTGCCCACTACCAACCCTCCTCCACTGTCTGCCCACTACCAACCCCTCCTTCACCGTCTGCCCACTACCAACTCTCCTCCATTGTCTGCCCACTACCAACCCTTCTCCACCGTCTGCCCACTACCAACCCCTCCTTCACCGTCTGCCCACTACCAACCCCTCCTTCACCGTCTGCCCACTACCAACTCTACTCCATTGTCTGCCCACTACCAACCCTCCTCCACCGTCTGCCCACTATCAACCCCTCCTTCACCGTCTGCCCACTACCAACTCTCCTCCATTGTCTGCCCACTCCCAACCCTCCCCAACCGTCTGCCCACTACCACCCCCATCCACCGTCTGCCCACTACCAACCCTCCTCCACTGTCTGCCCACTACCAACCCTCCTCCACTGTCTGCTCACAACCAACCCCTTCTCAACCGTCTGCCCACTACCAACCTTCCTACACCGTCTGCCCACTACCATCCCCCCCTCCACCTTCTGCCCACTACCCACACTCCCCCACCGTCTGCCCACTACCAACCCTCCTCCACCGTCTGGCCACTACCAACCCTCCTCCACCGTCTGCCCACTACCAACCCTCCTCCACCGTCTGCCCACTACCCACCCTCCTCCACCGTCTGCCCACTACCAACCCTCCTCCACCGTCTGACCACTACCAACCCTCCTCCACCGTCTGCCCACTACCCTCCCTCCTGCACCGTCTGCCCACTACCAACCCTCCTCCACCGTCTGCCCACTACCAACCCTCCTCCACCGTCTGCCCACTACCAACCCTCCTCCACCGTCTGCCCACTCCCAACCCTCCTCCACCGTCTGCCCACTAACAACCCTCCTCCTCCGTCTGCCCTCTACCAACCCTCCCCCTCCGTCTGCCCACTACCAACCCTCCTCCACCGTCTGCCCACTACCAACCCTCCTCAACCGTCTGCCCACTACTAACCCTCCTCCACCATCTGCCCACTACCAACCCTCCTCCACCGTGTGCCCACTACCAACCCTCCTCCACCGTCTGCCCACTACCATCCCCCCTCCACCGTCTGCCCTCTACCAACCCTCCTCCACCGTCTGCCCACTACCAACCCTCCTCCACCGTCTGCCCACTACCAACCCTCCTCAACCATCTGCCCACTACTAACCCTCCACCGTCTGCCCACTACCAACCCTCCTCCACCGTCTGCCCACTACCAACCCTCCTCCACCGTCTGCCCACTACCAACCCTCCTCTACCGTCTGCCCACTACCAACCCTCCTCCACCGTTTGCCCACTACCATCCCCCCTCCACCGTCTGCCCACTACCAACCCTCCTCCACCGTCTGCCCACTACCATCCCCCCTCCACCGTCTGCCCACTACCAACCCTCCTCAACCGTCTGCCCACTACTAACCCTCCTCAACCGTCTGCCCACTACCAACCCTCCTCCACCGTCTGCCCACTACCAACCCTCCCCCATCGTCTGCCCACTACCAACCCTCCACCACCGTCTGCCCACTACCACCCCCCTCCACCGTCTGGCCACTACCAACCCTCCTCCACCGTCTGCCCACTACCAACCCTCCTCCACCGTCTGCCCACTACCAACCCTCCTCCACCGTCTGCCCACTACCAACCCTCCTCCACCGTCTGCCCACTACCAACCCTCCTCCACCGTCTGCCCACTACCAACCCTCCTCCACCGTCTGGCCACTACCAACCCTCCCCCATCGTCTGCCCACTACCACCCCCCTCCACCGTCTGCCCACTACCAACCCTCCTCCACCGTCTGCCCACTACCAACCCTCCTCCACCGTCTGCCCACTACCAACTCTCCTCCACCGTCTGCCCACTACCATCCCCCCTCCACCGTCTGCTCACTACCAACCCTCCCCCACCGTCTGCCCACTACCAACCCTCCTCCACCGTCTGCCCACTACCAACCCTCCTCCACCGTCTGCCCACTACCAACCCTCCTCCACCGTCTGCCCACTACCAACCCTCCTCCACCGTCTGCCCACTACCAACCCTCCTCCACCGTCTGGCCACTACCAACCCTCCCCCACCGTCTGCCCACTACCAACCCTCCTCCACCGTCTGCCCACTACCAACACTCCTCTACCGTCTGCCCACTACCAACCCTCCACCACCGTCTGCCCACTACCAACCCTCCTCCACCGTCTGCCCACTACCAACCCTCCTCCACCGTCTGCCCACTACCAACCCTCCTCCACCGTCTGCCCACTACCAACCCCTCCTCAACCGTCTGCCCACTACCAACCCTCCTCCACCGTCTGCCCTCTACCAACCCTCCTCCACCATCTGCCCACTACCAACCCTCCTCCACCGTCTGCCCACTACCAACCCTCCTCCACCGTCTGCCCACTACCAACCCTCCTCCACCGAATGCCCACTACCAACCCCTCCTCAACCGTCTGCCCACTACCAACCCCCCTCCACCGTATGCCCACTACCAACCCCTCCTCAACCGTCTGCCCACTACCAACCCCTCCTCCACCGTCTGCCCACTACCATCCCCCCTCCACCGTCTGCCCACTACCATCCTCCCTCCACCGTCTGCCCACTACCAACCCTCCTCCACCGTCTGCCCACTACCAACTTCCCTCCACTGTCTACCCACTACCATCCCTCCTCCACCGTCTGCCCACTACCAACCCCTCCTCAACCGTCTGCCCACTACCAACCCTCCTCCACTGTCTGCCCACTACCAACCCTCCTCCACTGTCTGCTCACTACCAACCCCTCCTCAACCGTCTGGCCACTACCAACCCTCCTCCACCGTCTGCCCACTACCAACCCTCCTCCACCGTCTGCCCACTACCAACCCTCCTCCACCGTCTGCCCACTACCAACCCTCCTCCACTGTCTGCCCACTACCAACCCTCCTCCACTGTCTGCCCACTACCAACCCTCCTCCACTGTCTGCCCACTACCAACCCCTCCTTCACCGTCTGCCCACTACCAACTCTCCTCCATTGTCTGCCCACTACCAACCCTTCTCCACCGTCTGCCCACTACCAACCCCTCCTTCACCGTCTGCCCACTACCAACCCCTCCTTCACCGTCTGCCCACTACCAACTCTACTCCATTGTCTGCCCACTACCAACCCTCCTCCACCGTCTGCCCACTATCTACCCCTCCTTCACCGTCTGCCCACTACCAACTCTCCTCCATTGTCTGCCCACTCCCAACCCTCCCCAACCGTCTGCCCACTACCACCCCCATCCACCGTCTGCCCACTACCAACCCTCCTCCACTGTCTGCCCACTACCAACCCTCCTCCACTGTCTGCTCACTACCAACCCCTTCTCAACCGTCTGCCCACTACCAACCTTCCTACACCGTCTGCCCACTACCATCCCCCCCTCCACCTTCTGCCCACTACCCACACTCCCCCACCGTCTGCCCACTACCAACCCTCCTCCACCGTCTGGCCACTACCAACCCTCCTCCACCGTCTGCCCACTACCAACCCTCCTCCACCGTCTGCCCACTACCCACCCTCCTCCACCGTCTGCCCACTACCAACCCTCCTCCACCGTCTGACCACTACCAACCCTCCTCCACCGTCTGCCCACTACCCTCCCTCCTGCACCGTCTGCCCACTACCAACCCTCCTCCACCGTCTGCCCACTACCAACCCTCCTCCACCGTCTGCCCACTACCAACCCTCCTCCACCGTCTGCCCACTCCCAACCCTCCTCCACCGTCTGCCCACTAACAACCCTCCTCCTCCGTCTGCCCTCTACCAACCCTCCCCCTCCGTCTGCCCACTACCAACCCTCCTCCACCGTCTGCCCACTACCAACCCTCCTCAACCGTCTGCCCACTACTAACCCTCCTCCACCATCTGCCCACTACCAACCCTCCTCCACCGTGTGCCCACTACCAACCCTCCTCCACCGTCTGCCCACTACCATCCCCCCTCCACCGTCTGCCCTCTACCAACCCTCCTCCACCGTCTGCCCACTACCAACCCTCCTCCACCGTCTGCCCACTACCAACCCTCCTCAACCATCTGCCCACTACTAACCCTCCACCGTCTGCCCACTACCAACCCTCCTCCACCGTCTGCCCACTACCAACCCTCCTCCACCGTCTGCCCACTACCAACCCTCCTCTACCGTCTGCCCACTACCAACCCTCCTCCACCGTTTGCCCACTACCATCCCCCCTCCACCGTCTGCCCACTACCAACCCTCCTCCACCGTCTGCCCACTACCATCCCCCCTCCACCGTCTGCCCACTACCAACCCTCCTCAACCGTCTGCCCACTACTAACCCTCCTCAACCGTCTGCCCACTACCAACCCTCCTCCACCGTCTGCCCACTACCAACCCTCCCCCATCGTCTGCCCACTACCAACCCTCCACCACCGTCTGCCCACTACCACCCCCCTCCACCGTCTGGCCACTACCAACCCTCCTCCACCGTCTGCCCACTACCAACCCTCCTCCACCGTCTGCCCACTACCAACCCTCCTCCACCGTCTGCCCACTACCAACCCTCCTCCACCGTCTGCCCACTACCAACCCTCCTCCACCGTCTGCCCACTACCAACCCTCCTCCACCGTCTGGCCACTACCAACCCTCCCCCATCGTCTGCCCACTACCACCCCCCTCCACCGTCTGCCCACTACCAACCCTCCTCCACCGTCTGCCCACTACCAACCCTCCTCCACCGTCTGCCCACTACCAACTCTCCTCCACCGTCTGCCCACTACCATCCCCCCTCCACCGTCTGCTCACTACCAACCCTCCCCCACCGTCTGCCCACTACCAACCCTCCTCCACCGTCTGCCCACTACCAACCCTCCTCCACCGTCTGCCCACTACCAACCCTCCTCCACCGTCTGCCCACTACCAACCCTCCTCCACCGTCTGCCCACTACCAACCCTCCTCCACCGTCTGGCCACTACCAACCCTCCCCCACCGTCTGCCCACTACCAACCCTCCTCCACCGTCTGCCCACTACCAACACTCCTCTACCGTCTGCCCACTACCAACCCTCCACCACCGTCTGCCCACTACCAACCCTCCTCCACCGTCTGCCCACTACCAACCCTCCTCCACCGTCTGCCCACTACCAACCCTCCTCCACCGTCTGCCCACTACCAACCCCTCCTCAACCGTCTGCCCACTACCAACCCTCCTCCACCGTCTGCCCTCTACCAACCCTCCTCCACCATCTGCCCACTACCAACCCTCCTCCACCGTCTGCCCACTACCAATCCTCCTCCACCGTCTGCCCACTACCAACCCTCCTCCACCGAATGCCCACTACCAACCCCTCCTCAACCGTCTGCCCACTACCAACCCCCCTCCACCGTATGCCCACTACCAACCCCTCCTCAACCGTCTGCCCACTACCAACCCCTCCTCCACCGTCTGCCCACTACCATCCCCCCTCCACCGTCTGCCCACTACCATCCTCCCTCCACCGTCTGCCCACTACCAACCCTCCTCCACCGTCTGCCCACTACCAACTTCCCTCCACTGTCTACCCACTACCATCCCTCCTCCACCGTCTGCCCACTACCAACCCCTCCTCAACCGTCTGCCCACTACCAACCCTCCTCCACTGTCTGCCCACTACCAACCCTCCTCCACTGTCTGCTCACTACCAACCCCTCCTCAACCGTCTGGCCACTACCAACCCTCCTCCACCGTCTGCCCACTACCAACCCTCCTCCACCGTCTGCCCACTACCAACCCTCCTCCACTGTCTGCCCACTACCAACCCTCCTCCACCCTCTGCCCACTACCAACTCTCCTCTACCGTCTGCCCACTACCAACCCTCCTCCACCGTTTGCCCACTACCATCCCCCCTCCACCGTCTGCCCACTACCAACCCTCCTCCACCGTCTGCCCACTACCATCCCCCCTCCACCGTCTGCCCACTACCAACCCTCCTCAACCGTCTGCCCACTACTAACCCTCCTCAACCGTCTGCCCACTACCAACCCTCCTCCACCGTCTGCCCACTACCAACCCTCCCCAATCGTCTGCCCACTACCAACCCTCCACCACCGTCTGCCCACTACCACCCCCCTCCACCGTCTGGCCACTACCAACCCTCCTCCACCGTCTGCCCACTACCAACCCTCCTCCACCGTCTGCCCACTACCAACCCTCCTCCACCGTCTGCCCACTACCAACCCTCCTCCACCGTCTGGCCACTACCAACCCTCCTCCACCGTCTGCCCACTACCAACCCTCCTCCACCGTCTGCCCACTACCAACGCTCCTCCACCGTCTGCCCACTACCAACCCTCCTCCACCGTCTGCCCACTACCAACCCTCCTCCACCGTCTGCCCACTACCAACCCTCCTCCACCGTCTGGCCACTACCAACCCTCCCCCACCGTCTGCCCACTACCACCCCCCTCCACCGTCTGCCCACTACCAACCCTCCTCCACCGTCTGCCCACTACCAACCCTCCTCCACCGTCTGCCCACTACCAACTCTCCTCCACCGTCTGCCCACTACCATCCCCCCTCCACCGTCTGCTCACTACCAACCCTCCCCCACTGTCTGCCCACTACCAACCCTCCTCCACCGTCTGCCCACTACCAACCCTCCTCCACCGTCTGCCCACTACCAACCCTCCTCCACCGTCTGCCCACTACCAACCCTCCTCCACCGTCTGCCCACTACCAACCCTCCTCCTCCGTCTGCCCTCTACCAACCCTCCCCCACCGTCTGCCCACTACCAACCCTCCTCCACCGTCTGCCCACTACCAACCCTCCTCAACCGTCTGCCCACTACTAACCCTCCTCCACCGTCTGCCCACTACCATCCCCCCTCCACCGTCTGCCCTCTACCAACCCTCCTCCACCGTCTGCCCACTACCAACCCTCCTCCACCGTCTGCCCACTACCAACCCTCCTCAACCATCTGCCCACTACAAACCCTCCACCGTCTGCCCACTACCAACCCTCCTCCACCGTCTGCCCACTACCAACCCTCCTCCACCGTCTGGCCACTACCAACCCTCCCTTATCGTCTGCCCACTACCACCCCCCTCCACTGTCTGCCCTCTACCAACCCTCCTCCACCGTCTGCCCACTACCAACCCTCCTCCACCGTCTGCCCACTACCAACCCTCCTCCACCGTCTGCCCACTACCAACCCTCCACCACCGTCTGCCCACTACCAACCCTCCTCCACCTTCTGCCCACTACCAACCCTCCTCCACCGTCTGCCCACTACCAACCCTCCTCCACTTTCTGCCCACTACCAACCCCTCCTCCACTGTCTGCCCACTACCAACCCTCCTCCACTGTCTGCCCACTACCAACCCCTCCTTCACCGTCTGCCCACTACCAACCCCTCCTTCACCGTCTGCCCACTACCAACTCTACTCCATTGTCTGCCCACTACCAACCCTCCTCCACCGTCTGCCCACTACCAACCCTCCACCACCGTCTGCCCACTACCAACCCTCCTCCACCGTCTGCCCACTACCAACCCTCCTCCACTGTCTGCCCACTACCAACCCTCCTCCACTGTCTGCCCACTACCAACCCTCCTCCACTGTCTGCCCACTACCAACCCCTCCTTCACCGTCTGCCCACTACCAACTCTCCTCCATTGTCTGCCCACTACCAACCCTTCTCCACCGTCTGCCCACTACCAACCCCTCCTTCACCGTCTGCCCACTACCAACCCCTCCTTCACCGTCTGCCCACTACCAACTCTACTCCATTGTCTGCCCACTACCAACCCTCCTCCACCGTCTGCCCACTATCAACCCCTCCTTCACCGTCTGCCCACTACCAACTCTCCTCCATTGTCTGCCCACTCCCAACCCTCCCCAACCGTCTGCCCACTACCACCCCCATCCACCGTCTGCCCACTACCAACCCTCCTCCACTGTCTGCCCACTACCAACCCTCCTCCACTGTCTGCTCACTACCAACCCCTTCTCAACCGTCTGCCCACTACCAACCTTCCTACACCGTCTGCCCACTACCATCCCCCCCTCCACCTTCTGCCCACTACCCACACTCCCCCACCGTCTGCCCACTACCAACCCTCCTCCACCGTCTGCCCACTACCAACCCTCCTCCACCGTCTGCCCACTACCAACCCTCCTCCACCGTCTGCCCACTACCCACCCTCCTCCACCGTCTGCCCACTACCAACCCTCCTCCACCGTCTGACCACTACCAACCCTCCTCCACCGTCTGCCCACTACCCTCCCTCCTGCACCGTCTGCCCACTACCAACCCTCCTCCACCGTCTGCCCACTACCAACCCTCCTCCACCGTCTGCCCACTACCAACCCTCCTCCACCGTCTGCCCACTCCCAACCCTCCTCCACCGTCTGCCCACTAACAACCCTCCTCCTCCGTCTGCCCTCTACCAACCCTCCCCCTCCGTCTGCCCACTACCAACCCTCCTCCACCGTCTGCCCACTACCAACCCTCCTCAACCGTCTGCCCACTACTAACCCTCCTCCACCATCTGCCCACTACCAACCCTCCTCCACCGTGTGCCCACTACCAACCCTCCTCCACCGTCTGCCCACTACCATCCCCCCTCCACCGTCTGCCCTCTACCAACCCTCCTCCACCGTCTGCCCACTACCAACCCTCCTCCACCGTCTGCCCACTACCAACCCTCCTCAACCATCTGCCCACTACTAACCCTCCACCGTCTGCCCACTACCAACCCTCCTCCACCGTCTGCCCACTACCAACCCTCCTCCACCGTCTGCCCACTACCAACCCTCCTCTACCGTCTGCCCACTACCAACCCTCCTCCACCGTTTGCCCACTACCATCCCCCCTCCACCGTCTGCCCACTACCAACCCTCCTCCACCGTCTGCCCACTACCATCCCCCCTCCACCGTCTGCCCACTACCAACCCTCCTCAACCGTCTGCCCACTACTAACCCTCCTCAACCGTCTGCCCACTACCAACCCTCCTCCACCGTCTGCCCACTACCAACCCTCCCCCATCGTCTGCCCACTACCAACCCTCCACCACCGTCTGCCCACTACCACCCCCCTCCACCGTCTGGCCACTACCAACCCTCCTCCACCGTCTGCCCACTACCAACCCTCCTCCACCGTCTGCCCACTACCAACCCTCCTCCACCGTCTGCCCACTACCAACCCTCCTCCACCGTCTGCCCACTACCAACCCTCCTCCACCGTCTGCCCACTACCAACCCTCCTCCACCGTCTGGCCACTACCAACCCTCCCCCATCGTCTGCCCACTACCACCCCCCTCCACCGTCTGCCCACTACCAACCCTCCTCCACCGTCTGCCCACTACCAACCCTCCTCCACCGTCTGCCCACTACCAACTCTCCTCCACCGTCTGCCCACTACCATCCCCCCTCCACCGTCTGCTCACTACCAACCCTCCCCCACCGTCTGCCCACTACCAACCCTCCTCCACCGTCTGCCCACTACCAACCCTCCTCCACCGTCTGCCCACTACCAACCCTCCTCCACCGTCTGCCCACTACCAACCCTCCTCCACCGTCTGCCCACTACCAACCCTCCTCCACCGTCTGGCCACTACCAACCCTCCCCCACCGTCTGCCCACTACCAACCCTCCTCCACCGTCTGCCCACTACCAACACTCCTCTACCGTCTGCCCACTACCAACCCTCCACCACCGTCTGCCCACTACCAACCCTCCTCCACCGTCTGCCCACTACCAACCCTCCTCCACCGTCTGCCCACTACCAACCCTCCTCCACCGTCTGCCCACTACCAACCCCTCCTCAACCGTCTGCCCACTACCAACCCTCCTCCACCGTCTGCCCTCTACCAACCCTCCTCCACCATCTGCCCACTACCAACCCTCCTCCACCGTCTGCCCACTACCAACCCTCCTCCACCGTCTGCCCACTACCAACCCTCCTCCACCGAATGCCCACTACCAACCCCTCCTCAACCGTCTGCCCACTACCAACCCCCCTCCACCGTATGCCCACTACCAACCCCTCCTCAACCGTCTGCCCACTACCAACCCCTCCTCCACCGTCTGCCCACTACCATCCCCCCTCCACCGTCTGCCCACTACCATCCTCCCTCCACCGTCTGCCCACTACCAACCCTCCTCCACCGTCTGCCCACTTCCAACTTCCCTCCACTGTCTACCCACTACCATCCCTCCTCCACCGTCTGCCCACTACCAACCCCTCCTCAACCGTCTGCCCACTACCAACCCTCCTCCACTGTCTGCCCACTACCAACCCTCCTCCACTGTCTGCTCACTACCAACCCCTCCTCAACCGTCTGCCCACTACCAACCCTCCTCCACCGTCTGCCCACTACCATCCCCCCTCCACCGTCTGCCCACAACCCACCCTCCCCCACCGTCTGCCCACTACCAACCCTCTTCCACCGTCTGCCCACTACCAACCCTCCTCCACCATCTGCCCACTACCAACCCCTCCTCAACCGTCTGCCCACTACCAACCCTCCTCCACCGTCTGCCCACTACCATCCCCCCTCCACCGTCTGCCCCCTACCAACCCTCCCCCACCGTCTGCCCACTACCAACCCTCCTCCACCGTCTGTCCACTACCAACGATCCTCCACCGTCTGCCCACTACCAACTCTACTCCATTGTCTGCCCACTACCAACCCTCCTCCACCGTCTGCCCACTACCAACCCTCCTCCACCGTCTGGCCACTACCAACCCTCCCTTATCGTCTGCCCACTACCACCCCCCTCCACTGTCTGCCCTCTACCAACCCTCCTCCACCGTCTGCCCACTACCAACCCTCCTCCACCGTCTGCCCACTACCAACCCTCCTCCACCGTCTGCCCACTACCAACCCTCCACCACCGTCTGCCCACTTCCGACCCTCCTCCACCTTCTGCCCACTACCAACCCTCCTCCACTGTCTG
Source organism: Procambarus clarkii (assembly GCF_040958095.1). Classification (NCBI taxonomy): domain Eukaryota; kingdom Metazoa; phylum Arthropoda; class Malacostraca; order Decapoda; family Cambaridae; genus Procambarus; species Procambarus clarkii. Next base: position 25,879,820 of record NC_091156.1, on the reverse strand, counting down.
CCCACTACCAACCCCTCCTTCACCGTCTGCCCACTACCAACTCTCCTCCATTGTCTGCCTACTACCAACCCTTCTCCACCGTCAGCCCACTACCAACCCCTCCTTCACCGTCTGCCCACTCCCAACCCCTCCTTCACCGTCTGCCCACTACCAACTCTACTCCATTGTCTGCCCACTACCAACCCTCCTCCACCGTCTGCCCACTATCAACCCCTCCTTCACCGTCTGCCCACTACCAACTCTCCTCCATTGTCTGCCCACTCCCAACCCTCCCCAACCGTCTGCCCACTACCACCCCCATCCACCGTCTGCACATTACCAACCCTCCCCCACCGTCTGCCCACTACCAACCCTCCTCCACCGTCTGCCCACTACCAACCCTCCTCCACCGTCTGCCCACTACCAACCCTCCTCCACCGTCTGGCCACTACCAACCCTCCCCCACCGTCTGCCCACTACCAACCCTCCTCCACCGTCTGCCCACTACCAACACTCCTCTACCGTCTGCCCACTACCAACCCTCCACCACCGTCTGCCCACTACCAACCCTCCTCCACCGTCTGCCCACTACCAACCCTCCTCCACCGTCTGCCCACTACCAACCCTCCTCCACCGTCTGCCCACTACCAACCCCTCCTCAACCGTCTGCCCACTACCAACCCTCCTCCACCGTCTGCCCTCTTCCAACCCTCCTCCACCGTCTGCCCACTACCATCCCTCCTCCACCGTCTGCCCACTACCACCCCTCCTCAACCGTCTGCCCACTACCAACCCTCCTCCACCGTCTGCCCACTACCAACCCCTCCTCAACCGTCTGCCCACTACCAACCCCCCTCCAACGTATGCCCACTACCAACCTCTCCTCAACCGTCTGCCCACTACCAACCCCTCCTCCACAGTCTGCCCACTACCATCCCCCCTCCACTGTCTGCCCACTACCAACCCTCCTCCACTGTCTGCCCACTACCAACCCCTCCTTCACCGTCTGCCCACTACCAACTCTCCTCCATTGTCTGCCCACTACCAACCCTTCTCCACCGTCTGCCCACTACCAACCCCTCCTTCACCGTCTGCCCACTACCAACCCCTCCTTCACCGTCTGCCCACTACCAACTCTACTCCATTGTCTGCCCACTACCAACCCTCCTCCACCGTCTGCCCACTATCAACCCCTCCTTCACCGTCTGCCCACTACCAACTCTCCTCCATTGTCTGCCCACTCCCAACCCTCCCCAACCGTCTGCCCACTACCACCCCCATCCACCGTCTGCCCACTACCAACCCTCCTCCACTGTCTGCCCACTACCAACCCTCCTCCACTGTCTGCTCACTACCAACCCCTTCTCAACCGTCTGCCCACTACCAACCTTCCTACACCGTCTGCCCACTACCATCCCCCCCTCCACCTTCTGCCCACTACCCACACTCCCCCACCGTCTGCCCACTACCAACCCTCCTCCACCGTCTGGCCACTACCAACCCTCCTCCACCGTCTGCCCACTACCAACCCTCCTCCACCGTCTGCCCACTACCCACCCTCCTCCACCGTCTGCCCACTACCAACCCTCCTCCACCGTCTGACCACTACCAACCCTCCTCCACCGTCTGCCCACTACCCTCCCTCCTGCACCGTCTGCCCACTACCAACCCTCCTCCACCGTCTGCCCACTACCAACCCTCCTCCACCGTCTGCCCACTACCAACCCTCCTCCACCGTCTGCCCACTCCCAACCCTCCTCCACCGTCTGCCCACTAACAACCCTCCTCCTCCGTCTGCCCTCTACCAACCCTCCCCCTCCGTCTGCCCACTACCAACCCTCCTCCACCGTCTGCCCACTACCAACCCTCCTCAACCGTCTGCCCACTACTAACCCTCCTCCACCATCTGCCCACTACCAACCCTCCTCCACCGTGTGCCCACTACCAACCCTCCTCCACCGTCTGCCCACTACCATCCCCCCTCCACCGTCTGCCCTCTACCAACCCTCCTCCACCGTCTGCCCACTACCAACCCTCCTCCACCGTCTGCCCACTACCAACCCTCCTCAACCATCTGCCCACTACTAACCCTCCACCGTCTGCCCACTACCAACCCTCCTCCACCGTCTGCCCACTACCAACCCTCCTCCACCGTCTGCCCACTACCAACCCTCCTCTACCGTCTGCCCACTACCAACCCTCCTCCACCGTTTGCCCACTACCATCCCCCCTCCACCGTCTGCCCACTACCAACCCTCCTCCACCGTCTGCCCACTACCATCCCCCCTCCACCGTCTGCCCACTACCAACCCTCCTCAACCGTCTGCCCACTACTAACCCTCCTCAACCGTCTGCCCACTACCAACCCTCCTCCACCGTCTGCCCACTACCAACCCTCCCCCATCGTCTGCCCACTACCAACCCTCCACCACCGTCTGCCCACTACCACCCCCCTCCACCGTCTGGCCACTACCAACCCTCCTCCACCGTCTGCTCACTACCAACCCTCCTCCACCGTCTGCCCACTACCAACCCTCCTCCACCGTCTGCCCACTACCAACCCTCCTCCACCGTCTGCCCACTACCAACCCTCCTCCACCGTCTGCCCACTACCAACCCTCCTCCACCGTCTGGCCACTACCAACCCTCCCCCATCGTCTGCCCACTACCACCCCCCTCCACCGTCTGCCCACTACCAACCCTCCTCCACCGTCTGCCCACTACCAACCCTCCTCCACCGTCTGCCCACTACCAACTCTCCTCCACCGTCTGCCCACTACCATCCCCCCTCCACCGTCTGCTCACTACCAACCCTCCCCCACCGTCTGCCCACTACCAACCCTCCTCCACCGTCTGCCCACTACCAACCCTCCTCCACCGTCTGCCCACTACCAACCCTCCTCCACCGTCTGCCCACTACCAACCCTCCTCCACCGTCTGCCCACTACCAACCCTCCTCCACCGTCTGGCCACTACCAACCCTCCCCCACCGTCTGCCCACTACCAACCCTCCTCCACCGTCTGCCCACTACCAACACTCCTCTACCGTCTGCCCACTACCAACCCTCCACCACCGTCTGCCCACTACCAACCCTCCTCCACCGTCTGCCTACTACCAACCCTCCTCCACCGTCTGCCCACTACCAACCCTCCTCCACCGTCTGCCCACTACCAACCCCTCCTCAACCGTCTGCCCACTACCAACCCTCCTCCACCGTCTGCCCTCTACCAACCCTCCTCCACCATCTGCCCACTACCAACCCTCCTCCACCGTCTGCCCACTACCAACCCTCCTCCACCGTCTGCCCACTACCAACCCTCCTCCACCGAATGCCCACTACCAACCCCTCCTCAACCGTCTGCCCACTACCAACCCCCCTCCACCGTATGCCCACTACCAACCCCTCCTCAACCGTCTGCCCACTACCAACCCCTCCTCCACCGTCTGCCCACTACCATCCCCCCTCCACCGTCTGCCCACTACCATCCTCCCTCCACCGTCTGCCCACTACCAACCCTCCTCCACCGTCTGCCCACTACCAACTTCCCTCCACTGTCTACCCACTACCATCCCTCCTCCACCGTCTGCCCACTACCAACCCCTCCTCAACCGTCTGCCCACTACCAACCCTCCTCCACTGTCTGCCCACTACCAACCCTCCTCCACTGTCTGCTCACTACCAACCCCTCCTCAACCGTCTGCCCACTACCAACCCTCCTCCACCGTCTGCCCACTACCATCCCCCCTCCACCGTCTGCCCACAACCCACCCTCCCCCACCGTCTGCCCACTACCAACCCTCTTCCACCGTCTGCCCACTACCAACCCTCCTCCACCATCTGCCCACTACCAACCCCTCCTCAACCGTCTGCCCACTACCAACCCTCCTCCACCGTCTGCCCACTACCATCCCCCCTCCACCGTCTGCCCCCTACCAACCCTCCCCCACCGTCTGCCCACTACCAACCCTCCTCCACCGTCTGTCCACTACCAACGATCCTCCACTGTCTGCCCACTACCAACTCTACTCCATTGTCTGCCCACTACCAACCCTCCTCCACCGTCTGCCCACTACCAACCCTCCTCCACCGTCTGGCCACTACCAACCCTCCCTTATCGTCTGCCCACTACCACCCCCCTCCACTGTCTGCCCTCTACCAACCCTCCTCCACCGTCTGCCCACTACCAACCCTCCTCCACCGTCTGCCCACTACCAACCCTCCTCCACCGTCTGCCCACTACCAACCCTCCACCACCGTCTGCCCACTTCCGACCCTCCTCCACCTTCTGCCCACTACCAACCCTCCTCCACTGTCTGCCCACTACCAACCCCTCCTTCACCGTCTGCCCACTACCAACTCTCCTCCATTGTCTGCCTACTACCAACCCTTCTCCACCGTCTGCCCACTACCAACCCCTCCTTCACCGTCTGCCCACTCCCAACCCCTCCTTCACCGTCTGCCCACTACCAACTCTACTCCATTGTCTGCCCACTACCAACCCTCCTCCACCGTCTGCCCACTATCAACCCCTCCTTCACCGTCTGCCCACTACCAACTCTCCTCCATTGTCTGCCCACTCCCAACCCTCCCCAACCGTCTGCCCACTACCACCCCCATCCACCGTCTGCCCACTACCAACCCTCCCCCACCGTCTGCCCACTACCAACCCTCCTCCACCGTCTGCCCACTACCAACCCTCCTCCACCGTCTGCCCACTACCAACCCTCCTCCACCGTCTGGCCACTACCAACCCTCCCCCACCGTCTGCCCACTACCAACCCTCCTCCACCGTCTGCCCACTACCAACACTCCTCTACCGTCTGCCCACTACCAACCCTCCACCACCGTCTGCCCACTACCAACCCTCCTCCACCGTCTGCCCACTACCAACCCTCCTCCACCGTCTGCCCACTACCAACCCTCCTCCACCGTCTGCCCACTACCAACCCCTCCTCAACCGTCTGCCCACTACCAACCCTCCTCCACCGTCTGCCCTCTTCCAACCCTCCTCCACCGTCTGCCCACTACCATCCCTCCTCCACCGTCTGCCCACTACCACCCCTCCTCAACCGTCTGCCCACTACCAACCCTCCTCCACCGTCTGCCCACTACCAACCCCTCCTCAACCGTCTGCCCACTACCAACCCCCCTCCAACGTATGCCCACTACCAACCTCTCCTCAACCGTCTGCCCACTACCAACCCCTCCTCCACAGTCTGCCCACTACCATCCCCCCTCCACCGTCTGCCCACTACCATCCCCCCTCCACCGTCTGCCCACTACCAACCCTCCTCCACCGTCTGCCCACTACCAACCCCCTCCACCGTCTGCCCTCTACCAACCCTCCTCCACCGTCTGCCCACTACCAACCCCCTCCACCGTCTGCCCTCTACCAACCCTCCTCCACCGTCTGCCCACTACCAACCCCCTCCACCGTCTGCCCTCTACCAACCCTCCTCCACCGTCTGCCCACTACCAACCCCCTCCACCGTCTGCCCTCTACCAACCCTCCTCCACCGTCTGCCACCTACCAACCCCCTCCACCGTCTGCCCACTACCAACCCTCCTCCACCGTCTGCCCACTACCAACCCTCCTCCACCGTCTGCCCACTACCAACCCTCCTCCACCGTCTGCCCACTACCAACTCTCCTCCACCGTCTGCCCACTACCAACCCCTCCTCAACCGTCTGCCCACTACCAACCCTCCTCCACCGTCTGCCCTCTTCCAACCCTCCTCCACCGTCTGCCCACTACCATCCCTCCTCCACCGTCTGCCCACTACCAACCCTCCTCCACCGTCTGCCCACTACCAACCCTCCTCCACCGTCTGCCCACTACCAACCCCTCCTCAACCGTCTGCCCACTACCAACCCCCCTCCACCGTATGCCCACTACCAACCTCTCCTCAACCGTCTGCCCACTACCAACCCCTCCTCCACAGTCTGCCCACTACCATCCCCCCTCCACCGTCTGCCCACTACCATCCCCCCTCCACCGTCTGCCCACTACCAACCCTCCTCCACCGTCTGCCCACTACCAACCCCCTCCACCGTCTGCCCTCTACCAACCCTCCTCCAGCGTCTGCCCACTACCAACCCCCTCCACCGTCTGCCCTCTACCAACCCTCCTCCACCGTCTGCCCACTACCAACCCCCTCCACCGTCTGCCCTCTACCAACCCTCCTCCACCGTCTGCCCACTACCAACCCCCTCCACCGTCTGCCCTCTACCAACCCTCCTCCACCGTCTGCCCACTACCAACCCCCTCCACCGTCTGCCCACTACCAACCCTCCTCCACCGTCTGCCCACTACCAACCCCTCCTCCACCGTCTGCCCACTACCATCCCCCCTCCACCGTCTGCCCACTACCATCCCCCCTCCACCGTCTGCTCACTACCAACCCTCCCCCACCGTCTGCCCACTACCAACCCTCCTCCACCGTCTGCCCACTACCAACCCTCCTCCACCGTCTGCCCACTACCAACCCTCCTCCACCGTCTGCCCACTACCAACCCTCCTCCACCGTCTGCCCACTACCAACCCTCCTCCACCGACTGCCCACTACCAACCCTCCTCCACCGTCTGGCCACTACCAACCCTCCCCCACCGTCTGCCCACTACCAACCCTCCTCCACCGTCTGCCCACTACCAACCCTCCTCCACCGTCTGCCCACTACCAACCCTCCACCACCGTCTGCCCTCTACCAACCCTCCTCCACCGTCTGCCCACTACCAACCCTCCTCCACCGTCTGCCCACTACCAACCCTCCTCCACCGTCTGCCCACTACCAACCTCTCCTCAACCGTCTGCCCACTACCAACCCCTCCTCCACAGTCTGCCCACTACCATTCCCCCTCCACCGTCTGCCCACTACCATCCCCCCTCCACCGTCTGCCCACTACCAACCCTCCTCCACCGTCTGCCCACTACCAACCCCCTCCACCGTCTGCCCTCTACCAACCCTCCTCCACCGTCTGCCCACTACCAACCCCCTCCACCGTCTGCCCTCTACCAACCCTCCTCCACCGTCTGCCCACTACCAACCCCCTCCACCGTCTGCCCTCTACCAACCCTCCTTCACCGTCTGCCCACTACCAACCCTCCTCCACCGTCTGCCCACTACCAACCCTCCTCCACCGTCTGCCCACTACCAACCCCTCCTCAACCGTCTGCCCACTACCAACCCTCCTCCACCGTCTGCCCTCTTCCAACCCTCCTCCACCGTCTGCCCACTACCATCCCTCCTCCACCGTCTGCCCACTACCAACCCTCCTCCACCGTCTGCCCACTACCAACCCTCCTCCACCGTCTGCCCACTACCAACCCCTCCTCAACCGTCTGCCCACTACCAACCCCCCTCCACCGTATGCCCACTACCAACCTCTCCTCAACCGTCTGCCCACTACCAACCCCTCCTCCACAGTCTGCCCACTACCATCCCCCCTCCACCGTCTGCCCACTACCATCCCCCCTCCACCGTCTGCCCACTACCAACCCTCCTCCACCGTCTGCCCACTACCAACCCCCCTCCACCGTCTGCCCTCTACCAACCCTCTTCCACCGTCTGCCCACTACCAACCCCCTTCACCGTCTGCCCTCAACCAACCCTCCTCCACCGTCTGCCCACTACCACCCCCCTCCACCGTCTGGCCACTACCAACCCTCCTCCACCGTCTGCTCACTACCAACCCTCATCCACCGTCTGCCCACTACCAACCCTCCTCCACCGTCTGCCCACTACCAACCCTCCTCCACCGTCTGCCCACTACCAACCCTCCTCCACCGTCTGCCCACTACCAACCCCTCCTCCACCGTCTGCCCACTACCATCCCCCCTCCACCGTCTGCCCACTACCATCCCCCCTCCACCGTCTGCTCACTACCAACCCTCCCCCACCGTCTGCCCACTACCAACCCTCCTCCACCGTCTGCCCACTACCAACCCTCCTCCACCGTCTGCCCACTACCAACCCTCCTCCACCGTCTGCCCACTACCAACCCTCCTCCACCGTCTGCCCACTACCAACCCTCCTCCACCGACTGCCCACTACCAACCCTCCTCCACCGTCTGGCCACTACCAACCCTCCCCCACCGTCTGCCCACTACCAACCCTCCTCCACCGTCTGCCCACTACCAACCCTCCTCCACCGTCTGCCCACTACCAACCCTCCACCACCGTCTGCCCTCTACCAACCCTCCTCCACCGTCTGCCCACTACCAACCCTCCTCCACCGTCTGCCCACTACCAACCCTCCTCCACCGTCTGCCCACTACCAACCTCTCCTCAACCGTCTGCCCACTACCAACCCCTCCTCCACAGTCTGCCCACTACCATCCCCCCTCCACCGTCTGCCCACTACCATCCCCGCTCCACCGTCTGCCCACTTCCGACCCTCCTCCACCTTCTGCCCACTACCAACCCTCCTCCACTGTCTGCCCACTACCAACCCCTCCTTCACCGTCTGCCCACTACCAACTCTCCTCCATTGTCTGCCTACTACCAACCCTTCTCCACCGTCTGCCCACTACCAACCCCTCCTTCACCGTCTGCCCACTCCCAACCCCTCCTTCACCGTCTGCCCACTACCAACTCTACTCCATTGTCTGCCCACTACCAACCCTCCTCCACCGTCTGCCCACTATCAACCCCTCCTTCACCGTCTGCCCACTACCAACTCTCCTCCATTGTCTGCCCACTCCCAACCCTCCCCAACCGTCTGCCCACTACCACCCCCATCCACCGTCTGCCCACTACCAACCCTCCCCCACCGTCTGCCCACTACCAACCCTCCTCCACCGTCTGCCCACTACCAACCCTCCTCCACCGTCTGCCCACTACCAACCCTCCTCCACCGTCTGGCCACTACCAACCCTCCCCCACCGTCTGCCCACTACCAACCCTCCTCCACCGTCTGCCCACTACCAACACTCCTCTACCGTCTGCCCACTACCAACCCTCCACCACCGTCTGCCCACTACCAACCCTCCTCCACCGTCTGCCCACTACCAACCCTCCTCCACCGTCTGCCCACTACCAACCCTCCTCCACCGTCTGCCCACTACCAACCCCTCCTCAACCGTCTGCCCACTACCAACCCTCCTCCACCGTCTGCCCTCTTCCAACCCTCCTCCACCGTCTGCCCACTACCATCCCTCCTCCACCGTCTGCCCACTACCACCCCTCCTCAACCGTCTGCCCACTACCAACCCTCCTCCACCGTCTGCCCACTACCAACCCCTCCTCAACCGTCTGCCCACTACCAACCCCCCTCCAACGTATGCCCACTACCAACCTCTCCTCAACCGTCTGCCCACTACCAACCCCTCCTCCACAGTCTGCCCACTACCATCCCCCCTCCACCGTCTGCCCACTACCATCCCCCCTCCACCGTCTGCCCACTACCAACCCTCCTCCACCGTCTGCCCACTACCAACCCCCTCCACCGTCTGCCCTCTACCAACCCTCCTCCACCGTCTGCCCACTACCAACCCCCTCCACCGTCTGCCCTCTACCAACCCTCCTCCACCGTCTGCCCACTACCAACCCCCTCCACCGTCTGCCCTCTACCAACCCTCCTCCACCGTCTGCCCACTACCAACCCCCTCCACCGTCTGCCCTCTACCAACCCTCCTCCACCGTCTGCCACCTACCAACCCCCTCCACCGTCTGCCCACTACCAACCCTCCTCCACCGTCTGCCCACTACCAACCCTCCTCCACCGTCTGCCCACTACCAACCCTCCTCCACCGTCTGCCCACTACCAACTCTCCTCCACCGTCTGCCCACTACCAACCCCTCCTCAACCGTCTGCCCACTACCAACCCTCCTCCACCGTCTGCCCTCTTCCAACCCTCCTCCACCGTCTGCCCACTACCATCCCTCCTCCACCGTCTGCCCACTACCAACCCTCCTCCACCGTCTGCCCACTACCAACCCTCCTCCACCGTCTGCCCACTACCAACCCCTCCTCAACCGTCTGCCCACTACCAACCCCCCTCCACCGTATGCCCACTACCAACCTCTCCTCAACCGTCTGCCCACTACCAACCCCTCCTCCACAGTCTGCCCACTACCATCCCCTTTCCACCGTCTGCCCACTACCATCCCCCCTCCACCGTCTGCCCACTACCAACCCTCCTCCACCGTCTGCCCACTACCAACCCCCTCCACCGTCTGCCCTCTACCAACCCTCCTCCAGCGTCTGCCCACTACCAACCCCCTCCACCGTCTGCCCTCTACCAACCCTCCTCCACCGTCTGCCCACTACCAACCCCCTCCACCGTCTGCCCTCTACCAACCCTCCTCCACCGTCTGCCCACTACCAACCCCCTCCACCGTCTGCCCTCTACCAACCCTCCTCCACCGTCTGCCCACTACCAACCCCCTCCACCGTCTGCCCACTACCAACCCTCCTCCACCGTCTGCCCACTACCAACCCCTCCTCCACCGTCTGCCCACTACCATCCCCCCTCCACCGTCTGCCCACTACCATCCCCCCTCCACCGTCTGCTCACTACCAACCCTCCCCCACCGTCTGCCCACTACCAACCCTCCTCCACCGTCTGCCCACTACCAACCCTCCTCCACCGTCTGCCCACTACCAACCCTCCTCCACCGTCTGCCCACTACCAACCCTCCTCCACCGTCTGCCCACTACCAACCCTCCTCCACCGACTGCCCACTACCAACCCTCCTCCACCGTCTGGCCACTACCAACCCTCCCCCACCGTCTGCCCACTACCAACCCTCCTCCACCGTCTGCCCACTACCAACCCTCCTCCACCGTCTGCCCACTACCAACCCTCCACCACCGTCTGCCCTCTACCAACCCTCCTCCAACGTCTGCCCACTACCAACCCTCCTCCACCGTCTGCCCACTACCAACCCTCCTCCACCGTCTGCCCACTACCAACCTCTCCTCAACCGTCTGCCCACTACCAACCCCTCCTCCACAGTCTGCCCACTACCATCCCCCCTCCACCGTCTGCCCACTACCATCCCCCCTCCACCGTCTGCCCACTACCAACCCTCCTCCACCGTCTGCCCACTACCAACCCCCTCCACCGTCTGCCCTCTACCAACCCTCCTCCACCGTCTGCCCACTACCAACCCCCTCCACCGTCTGCCCTCTACCAACCCTCCTCCACCGTCTGCCCACTACCAACCCCCTCCACCGTCTGCCCTCTACCAACCCTCCTCCACCGTCTGCCCACTACCAACCCTCCTCCACCGTCTGCCCACTACCAACCCTCCTCCACCGTCTGCCCACTACCAACCCCTCCTCAACCGTCTGCCCACTACCAACCCTCCTCCACCGTCTGCCCTCTTCCAACCCTCCTCCACCGTCTGCCCACTACCATCCCTCCTCCACCGTCTGCCCACTACCAACCCTCCTCCACCGTCTGCCCACTACCAACCCTCCTCCACCGTCTGCCCACTACCAACCCCTCCTCAACCGTCTGCCCACTACCAACCCCCCTCCACCGTATGCCCACTACCAACCTCTCCTCAACCGTCTGCCCACTACCAACCCCTCCTCCACAGTCTGCCCACTACCATCCCCCCTCCACCGTCTGCCCACTACCATCCCCCCTCCACCGTCTGCCCACTACCAACCCTCCTCCACCGTCTGCCCACTACCAACCCCCCTCCACCGTCTGCCCTCTACCAACCCTCTTCCACCGTCTGCCCACTACCAACCCCCTTCACCGTCTGCCCTCAACCAACCCTCCTCCACCGTCTGCCCACTACCACCCCCCTCCACCGTCTGGCCACTACCAACCCTCCTCCACCGTCTGCTCACTACCAACCCTCCTCCACCGTCTGCCCACTACCAACCCTCCTCCACCGTCTGCCCACTACCAACCCTCCTCCACCGTCTGCCCACTACCAACCCTCCTCCACCGTCTGCCCACTACCAACCCCTCCTCCACCGTCTGCCCACTACCATCCCCCCTCCACCGTCTGCCCACTACCATCCCCCCTCCACCGTCTGCTCACTACCAACCCTCCCCCACCGTCTGCCCACTACCAACCCTCCTCCACCGTCTGCCCACTACCAACCCTCCTCCACCGTCTGCCCACTACCAACCCCTCCTCAACCGTCTGCCCACTACCAACCCTCCTCCACCGTCTGCCCTCTTCCAACCCTCCTCCACCGTCTGCCCACTACCATCCCTCCTCCACCGTCTGCCCACTACCACCCCTCCTCAACCGTCTGCCCACTACCAACCCTCCTCCACCGTCTGCCCACTACCAACCCCTCCTCAACCGTCTGCCCACTACCAACCCCCCTCCAACGTATGCCCACTACCAACCTCTCCTCAACCGTCTGCCCACTACCAACCCCTCCTCCACAGTCTGCCCACTACCATCCCCCCTCCACCGTCTGCCCACTACCATCCCCCCTCCACCGTCTGCCCACTACCAACCCTCCTCCACCGTCTGCCCACTACCAACCCCCTCCACCGTCTGCCCTCTACCAACCCTCCTCCACCGTCTGCCCACTACCAACCCCCTCCACCGTCTGCCCTCTACCAACCCTCCTCCACCGTCTGCCCACTACCAACCCCCTCCACCGTCTGCCCTCTACCAACCCTCCTCCACCGTCTGCCCACTACCAACCCCCGCCACCGTCTGCCCTCTACCAACCCTCCTCCACCGTCTGCCACCTACCAACCCCCTCCACCGTCTGCCCACTACCAACCCTCCTCCACCGTCTGCCCACTACCAACCCTCCTCCACCGTCTGCCCACTACCAACCCTCCTCCACCGTCTGCCCACTACCAACTCTCCTCCACCGTCTGCCCACTACCAACCCCTCCTCAACCGTCTGCCCACTACCAACCCTCCTCCACCGTCTGCCCTCTTCCAACCCTCCTCCACCGTCTGCCCACTACCATCCCTCCTCCACCGTCTGCCCACTACCAACCCTCCTCCACCGTCTGCCCACTACCAACCCTCCTCCACCGTCTGCCCACTACCAACCCCTCCTCAACCGTCTGCCCACTACCAACCCCCCTCCACCGTATGCCCACTACCAACCTCTCCTCAACCGTCTGCCCACTACCAACCCCTCCTCCACAGTCTGCCCACTACCATCCCCCCTCCACCGTCTGCCCACTACCATCCCCCCTCCACCGTCTGCCCACTACCAACCCTCCTCCACCGTCTGCCCACTACCAACCCCCTCCACCGTCTGCCCTCTACCAACCCTCCTCCAGCGTCTGCCCACTACCAACCCCCTCCACCGTCTTCCCTCTACCAACCCTCCTCCACCGTCTGCCCACTACCAACCCCCTCCACCGTCTGCCCTCTACCAACCCTCCTCCACCGTCTGCCCACTACCAACCCCCTCCACCGTCTGCCCTCTACCAACCCTCCTCCACCGTCTGCCCACTACCAACCCCCTCCACCGTCTGCCCACTACCAACCCTCCTCCACCGTCTGCCCACTACCAACCCCTCCTCCACCGTCTGCCCACTACCATCCCCCCTCCACCGTCTGCCCACTACCATCCCCCCTCCACCGTCTGCTCACTACCAACCCTCCCCCACCGTCTGCCCACTACCAACCCTCCTCCACCGTCTGCCCACTACCAACCCTCCTCCACCGTCTGCCCACTACCAACCCTCCTCCACCGTCTGCCCACTACCAACCCTCCTCCACCGTCTGCCCACTACCAACCCTCCTCCACCGACTGCCCACTACCAACCCTCCTCCACCGTCTGGCCACTACCAACCCTCCCCCACCGTCTGCCCACTACCAACCCTCCTCCACCGTCTGCCCACTACCAACCCTCCTCCACCGTCTGCCCACTACCAACCCTCCACCACCGTCTGCCCTCTACCAACCCTCCTCCACCGTCTGCCCACTACCAACCCTCCTCCACCGTCTGCCCACTACCAACCCTCCTCCACCGTCTGCCCACTACCAACCTCTCCTCAACCGTCTGCCCACTACCAACCCCTCCTCCACAGTCTGCCCACTACCATCCCCCCTCCACCGTCTGCCCACTACCATCCCCCCTCCACCGTCTGCCCACTACCAACCCTCCTCCACCGTCTGCCCACTACCAACCCCCTCCACCGTCTGCCCTCTACCAACCCTCCTCCACCGTCTGCCCACTACCAACCCCCTCCACCGTCTGCCCTCTACCAACCCTCCTCCACCGTCTGCCCACTACCAACCCCCTCCACCGTCTGCCCTCTACCAACCCTCCTCCACCGTCTGCCCACTACCAACCCTCCTCCACCGTCTGCCCACTACCAACCCTCCTCCACCGTCTGCCCACTACCAACCCCTCCTCAACCGTCTGCCCACTACCAACCCTCCTCCACCGTCTGCCCTCTTCCAACCCTCCTCCACCGTCTGCCCACTACCATCCCTCCTCCACCGTCTGCCCACTACCAACCCTCCTCCACCGTCTGCCCACTACCAACCCTCCTCCACCGTCTGCCCACTACCAACCCCTCCTCAACCGTCTGCCCACTACCAACCCCCCTCCACCGTATGCCCACTACCAACCTCTCCTCAACCGTCTGCCCACTACCAACCCCTCCTCCACAGTCTGCCCACTACCATCCCCCCTCCACCGTCTGCCCACTACCATCCCCCCTCCACCGTCTGCCCACTACCAACCCTCCTCCACCGTCTGCCCACTACCAACCCCCCTCCACCGTCTGCCCTCTACCAACCCTCTTCCACCGTCTGCCCACTACCAACCCCCTTCACCGTCTGCCCTCAACCAACCCTCCTCCACCGTCTGCCCACTACCACCCCCCTCCACCGTCTGGCCACTACCAACCCTCCTCCACCGTCTGCTCACTACCAACCCTCCTCCACCGTCTGCCCACTACCAACCCTCCTCCACCGTCTGCCCACTACCAACCCTCCTCCACCGTCTGCCCACTACCAACCCTCCTCCACCGTCTGCCCACTACCAACCCCTCCTCCACCGTCTGCCCACTACCATCCCCCCTCCACCGTCTGCCCACTACCATCCCCCCTCCACCGTCTGCTCACTACCAACCCTCCCCCACCGTCTGCCCACTACCAACCCTCCTCCACCGTCTGCCCACTACCAACCCTCCTCCACCGTCTGCCCACTACCAACCCTCCTCCACCGTCTGCCCACTACCAACCCTCCTCCACCGTCTGCCCACTACCAACCCTCCTCCACCGACTGCCCACTACCAACCCTCCTCCACCGTCTGGCCACTACCAACCCTCCCCCACCGTCTGCCCACTACCAACCCTCCTCCACCGTCTGCCCACTACCAACCCTCCTCCACCGTCTGCCCACTACCAACCCTCCTCCACCGTCTGCCCACTACCAACCTCTCCTCAACCGTCTGCCCACTACCAACCCCTCCTCCACAGTCTGCCCACTACCATCCCCCCTCCACCGTCTGCCCACTACCATCCCCGCTCCACCGTCTGCCCACTACCAACCCTCCTCCACCGTCTGCCCACTACCAACCCCCTCCACCGTCTGCCCTCTACCAACCCTCCTCCACCGTCTGCCCACTACCAACCCCCTCCACCGTCTGCCCTCTACCAACCCTCCTCCACCGTCTGCCCACTACCAACCCCCTCCACCGTCTGCCCTCTACCAACCCTCCTCCACCGTCTGCCCACTACCAACCCTCCTCCACCGTCTGCCCACTACCAACCCTCCTCCACCGTCTGCCCACTACCAACCCCTCCTCAACCGTCTGCCCACTACCAACCCTCCTCCACCGTCTGCCCTCTTCCAACCCTCCTCCACCGTCTGCCCACTACCATCCCTCCTCCACCGTCTGCCCACTACCAACCCTCCTCCACCGTCTGCCCACTACCAACCCTCCTCCACCGTCTGCCCACTACCAACCCCTCCTCAACCGTCTGCCCACTACCAACCCCCCTCCACCGTATGCCCACTACCAACCTCTCCTCAACCGTCTGCCCACTACCAACCCCTCCTCCACAGTCTGCCTACTACCATCCCCCCTCCACCGTCTGCCCACTACCATCCCCCCTCCACCGTCTGCCCACTACCAACCCTCCTCCACCGTCTGCCCACTACCAACCCCCCTCCACCGTCTGCCCTCTACCAACCCTCCTCCACCGTCTGCCCACTACCAACCCCCTCCACCGTCTGCCCTCAACCAACCCTCCTCCACCGTCTGCCCACTACCAACCCCCTCCACCGTCTGCCCTCTACCAACCCTCCTCCACCGTCTGCCCACTACCAACCCCCTCCACCGTCTGCCCTCTACCAACCCTCCTCCACCGTCTGCCCACTACCAACCCCCTCCACCGTCTGCCCACTACCAACCCTCCTCCACCGTCTGCCCACTACCAACCCCTCCTCCACCGTCTGCCCACTACCATCCCCCCTCCACCGTCTGCCCACTATCATCCCCCCTCCACCGTCTGCTCACTACCAACCCTCCCCCACCGTCTGCCCACTACCAACCCTCCTCCACCGTCTGCCCACTACCAACCCTCCTCCACCGTCTGCCCACTACCAACCCTCCTCCACCGTCTGCCCACTACCAACCCTCCTCCACCGTCTGCCCACTACCAACCCTCCTCCACCGACTGCCCACTACCAACCCTCCTCCACCGTCTGCCCACTACCAACCCTCCTCCACCGACTGCCCACTACCAACCCTCCTCCACCGTCTGCCCACTACCAACCCCCTCCACCGTCTGCCCTCTACCAACCCTCCTCCACCGTCTGCCCACTACCAACCCCCTCCACCGTCTGCCCTCTACCAACCCTCCTCCACCGTCTGCCCACTACCAACCCCCTCCACCGTCTGCCCACTACCAACCCTCCTCCACCGTCTGCCCACTACCAACCCCTCCTCCACCGTCTGCCCACTACCATCCCCCCTCCACCGTCTGCCCACTACCATCCCCCCTCCACCGTCTGCTCACTACCAACCCTCCCCCACCGTCTGCCCACTACCAACCCTCCTCCACCGTCTGCCCACTACCAACCCTCCTCCACCGTCTGCCCACTACCAACCCTCCTCCACCGTCTGCCCACTACCAACCCTCCTCCACCGTCTGCCCACTACCAACCCTCCTCCACCGACTGCCCACTACCAACCCTCCTCCACCGTCTGGCCACTACCAACCCTCCCCCACCGTCTGCCCACTACCAACCCTCCTCCACCGTCTGCCCACTACCAACCCTCCTCCACCGTCTGCCCACTACCAACCCCTCCTCAACCGTCTGCCCACTACCAACCCTCCTCCACCGTCTGCCCTCTACCAACCCTCCTCCACCGTCTGCCCTCTACCAACCCTCCTCCACCGTCTGCCCACTACCAACCCTCCTCCACCGTCTGCCCACTACCAACCCTCCTCCACCGTCTGCCCACTACCAACCCCTCCTCAACCGTCTGCCCACTACCAACCCCCCTCCACCGTATGCCCACTACCAACCCCTCCTCAACCGTCTGCCCACTACCAACCCCTCCTCCACCGTCTGCCCACTACCATCCCCCCTCCACCGTCTGCCCACTACCATCCCCCCTCCACCGTCTGCCCACTACCAACCCTCCTCCACCGTCTGCCCACTACCAACCCCCTCCACCGTCTGCCCTCTACCAACCCTCCTCCACCGTCTGCCCACTACCAACACCCTCCACCGTCTGCCCACTACCAACCCTCCTCCACCGTCTGCCCACTACCATCCCCCCTCCACTGTCTGCCCACTACCAACCCTCCTCCACCGTCTGCCCACTACCAACCCCCTCCACCGTCTGCCCTCTACCAACCCTCCTCCACCGTCTGCCCTCTACCAACCCTCCTCCACCGTCTGCCCACTACCAACCCCCTCCACCGTCTGCCCTCTACCAACCCTCCTCCACCGTCTGCCCACTACCAACCCCCTCCACCGTCTGCCCACTACCAACCCTCCTCCACCGTCTGCCCACTACCAACCCCCTCCACCGTCTGCCCTCTACCAACCCTCCTCCACCGTCTGCCCACTACCAACCCCCTCCACCGTCTGCCCTCTACCAACCCTCCTCCACCGTCTGCCCTCTACCAACCCCACTCCACCGTCTGCCCACTACCAACCCTCCCCCACCGTCTGCCCACTACCATCCCCCCTCCACCGTCTGCCCACTACCATCCCCCCCCCACCGTCTGCCCACTACCAACCCTCCTCCACCGTCTGCCCACTACCAACCCTCCCCCGTCTGCCCTCTACCAACCCTCCCCCACCGTCTGCCCACTACCATCTCCCC
>NC_091156.1:25816730-25861087 GCF_040958095.1 Procambarus clarkii | reverse complement strand
TCCATCCCCCTCCACCGTCTGCCCACTACCAACCCTCCTCCACCGTCTGCCCACTACCATCCCCCCTCCACCGTCTGCCCACTACCAACCCTCCTCCACCGTCTGCCCACTCCCAACCCTCCCCCACCGTCTGCCCACTACCATCCCCCCTCCACCGTCTGCCCACTACCAACCCTCCTCCACCGTCTGCCCTCTACCAACCCTCCCCCACCGTCTGCCCACTACCATCCCCCCTCCACCGTCTGCCCACTACCATCCCCCCTCCACCGTCTGCCCACTACCAACCCTCCTCCACCGTCTGACCACTACCAACCCTCCTCCACCGTCTGCCCACTACCATCCCCCCTCCACCGTCTGCCCTCTACCAACCCTCCTCCACCGTCTGCCCACTACCATCCCCCCTCCACCGTCTGCCCACTACCAACCCTCCTCCACCGTCTGCCCACTACCAACCCTCCCCCACCGTCTGCCCACTACCATCCCCCCTCCACCGTCTGCCCACTACCAACCCTCCTCCACCGTCTGCCCACTACCAACCCTCCTCCACCATCTGCCCACTACCAACCCTCCTCCACCGTCTGCCCTCTACCAACCCTCCTCCACCGTCTGCCCACTACCAACCCCCTCCACCGTCTGCCCTCTACCAACCCTCCTCCACCGTCTGCCCTCTACCAACCCCACTCCACCGTCTGCCCACTACCAACCCTCCCCCACCGTCTGCCCACTACCATCCCCCCTCCACCGTCTGCCCACTACCATCCCCCCTCCACCGTCTGCCCACTACCAACCCTCCTCCACCGTCTGCCCACTACCAACCCTCCCCCGTCTGCCCTCTACCAACCCTCCCCCACCGTCTGCCCACTACCATCTCCCCTCCACCGTCTGCCCACTACCAACCCTCCCCCACCGTCTGCCCACTACCATCCCCCCTCCACCGTCTGCCCACTACCATCCCTCCTCCACCGTCTGCCCTCTACCAACCCCCCTCCACCGTCTGCCCACTACCAACCCTCCCCCACCGTCTGCCCACTACCATCCCCCCCTCCACCGTCTGCCCACTACCATCCCTCCTCCACCGTCTGCCCACTACCAACCCTCCTCCACCGTCTGCCCTCTACCAACCCTCCCCCACCGTCTGCCCACTACCATCCCCCCTCCACCGTCTGCCCACTACCATCCCCCCTCCACAGTCTGCCCACTACCAACCCTCCACCGTCTGCCCTCTACCAACCCTCCCCCACCGTCTGCCCACTTCCATCCCCCTCCACCGTCTGCCCACTACCAACCCTCCTCCACCGTCTGCCCACTACCATCCCCCCTCCACCGTCTGCCCACTACCAACCCTCCTCCACCGTCTGCCCACTACCAACCCTCCCCCACCGTCTGCCCACTACCATCCCCCCTCCACCGTCTGCCCACTACCAACCCTCCTCCACCGTCTGCCCTCTACCAACCCTCCCCCACCGTCTGCCCACTACCATCCCCCCTCCACCGTCTGCCCACTACCATCCCCCCTCCACCGTCTGCCCACTACCAACCCTCCTCCACCGTCTGCCCACTACCAACCCTCCTCCACCGTCTGCCCACTACCAACCCTCCCCCACCGTCTGCCCACTACCATCCCCCCTCCACCGTCTGCCCACTACCAACCCTCCTCCACCGTCTGCCCTCTACCAACCCTCCCCCACCGTCTGCCCACTACCATCCCCCCTCCACCGTCTGCCCACTACCATCCCCCCTCTACCGTCTGCCCTCTACCAACCCTCCTCCACCGTCTGCCCACTACCATCCCCCCTCCACCGTCTGCCCACTACCAACCCTCCTCCACCGTCTGCCCACTACCAACCCTCCCCCACCGTCTGCCCACTACCATCCCCCCTCCACCGTCTGCCCACTACCAACCCTCCTCCACCGTCTGCCCACTACCAACCCTCCTCCACCGTCTGCCCACTACCAACCCTCCTCCACTGTCTGCCCACTACCAACCCTCCTCCACCGTCTGCCCACTACCAACCCTCCTCCACCGTCTGCCCACTACCAACCCTCCTCCACCGTCTGCCCACTACCCACCCTGCTCCACCGTCTGCCCACTACCAACCCTCCTCCACCGTCTGCCCACTTCCAACCCTCCTCCACCGTCTGCCCACTACCAACCCTCCTCCACCGTCTACCCTCTACCAACCCTCCCCCACGTCTGCCCACTACCATCCCCCCTCCACCGTCTGCCCACTACCATCCCCCCTCCACCGTCTGCCCACTACCAACCCTCCTCCACCGTCTGACCACTACCAACCCTCCTCCACCGTCTGCCCACTACCCACCCTCCTCCACCGTCTGCCCACTTCCAACCCTCCTCCACCGTCTGCCCACTACCATCCCCCCTCCACCGTCTGCCCACTACCAACCCTCCTCCACCGTCTGCCCACTACCAACCCTCCTCCACCGTCTGCCCACTACCAACCCTCCTCCACCGTCTGCCCACTACCAACCCTCCTCCTCCGTCTGCCCTCTACCAACCCCCCTCCACCGTCTGCCCACTACCAACCCTCCTCCACCGTCTGCCCACTACCATCCCTCCTCCACCGTCTGGCCACTACCAACCCTCCCCCACCGTCTGCCCACTACCAACCCTCCTCCACCGTCTGCCCACTACCAACCCTCCACCACCGTCTGCCCACTACCAACCCTCCACCACCGTCTGCCCACTACCAACCCTCCTCCACCGTCTGGCCACTACCAACCCTCCTCCACCGTCTGCCCACTACCAACCCTCCTCCACCGTCTGCCCACTACCAACCCTCCTCCACCGTCTGCCCACTACCAACCCTCCTCCACCGTCTGCCCACTACCAACCCTCCTCCACCGTCTGCCCACTACCAACCCTCCTCCACCGTCTGCCCACTACCATCCCCCCTCCACCGTCTGCCCTCTACCAACCCTCCTCCACCGTCTACCCACTACCAACCCTCCTCCACCGTCTGCCCACTACCAACCCTCCTCAACCGTCTGCTTACTACTAACCCTCCTCCTCCGTCTGCCCACTACCAACCCTCCTCCACCGTCTGCCCACTACCAACCTTCCTCCACCGTCTGCCCACTACCAACCCTCCTCTACCGTCTGCCCACTACCAACCCTCCTCCACCGTTTGCCCACTACCATCCCCCCTCCACCGTCTGCCCACTACCAACCCTCCTCCACCGTCTGCCCACTACCATCCCCCCTCCACCGTCTGCCCACTACCAACCCTCCTCAACCGTCTGCCCACTACTAACCCTCCTCCACCGTCTGCCCACTACCAACCCTCCTCCACCGTCTGTCCACTACCAACCCTCCCCCATCGTCTGCCCACTACCAACCCTCCTCCACCGTCTGCCCACTACCACCCCCCTCCACCGTCTGGCCAACACCAACCCTCCTCCACCGTCTGCCCACTACCAACCCTCCTCCACCGTCTGCCCACTACCAACCCTCCTCCACCGTCTGCCCATTACCAACCCTCCTCCACCGTCTGCCTACTACCAACCCTCCTCCACCGTCTGCCCACTACCAACCCTCCTCCACCGTCTGCCCACTACCATCCCCCCTCCACCGTCTGCCCTCTACCAACCCTCCTCCACCGTCTACCCACTACCAACCCTCCTCCACCGTCTGCCCACTACCAACCCTCCTCAACCGTCTGCTTACTACTAACCCTCCTCCTCCGTCTGCCCACTACCAACCCTCCTCCACCGTCTGCCCACTACCAACCTTCCTCCACCGTCTGCCCACTACCAACCCTCCTCTACCGTCTGCCCACTACCAACCCTCCTCCACCGTTTGCCCACTACCATCCCCCCTCCACCGTCTGCCCACTACCAACCCTCCTCCACCGTCTGCCCACTACCATCCCCCCTCCACCGTCTGCCCACTACCAACCCTCCTCAACCGTCTGCCCACTACTAACCCTCCTCCACCGTCTGCCCACTACCAACCCTCCTCCACCGTCTGTCCACTACCAACCCTCCCCCATCGTCTGCCCACTACCAACCCTCCTCCACCGTCTGCCCACTACCACCCCCCTCCACCGTCTGGCCAACACCAACCCTCCTCCACCGTCTGCCCACTACCAACCCTCCTCCACCGTCTGCCCACTACCAACCCTCCTCCACCGTCTGCCCATTACCAACCCTCCTCCACCGTCTGCCTACTACCAACCCTCCTCCACCGTCTGCCCACTACCAACCCTCCTCCACCGTCTGGCCACTACCAACCCTCCCCCATCGTCTGCCCACTACCACCCCCCTCCACCGTCTGCCCACTACCAACCCTCCTCCACCGTCTGCCCACTACCAACTCTCCTCCACCGTCTGCCCACTACCATCCCCCCTCCACCGTCTGCCCACTACCAACCCTCCCCCACCGTCTGCCCACTACCAACCCTCCTCCACCGTCTGCCCACTACCAACCCTCCTCCACCGTCTGCCCACTACCAACCCTCCTCCACCGTCTGCCCACTACCAACCCTCCTCCACCGTCTGGCCACTACCAACCCTCCCCCACCGTCTGCCCACTACCAACCCTCCTCCACCGTCTGCCCACTACCAACCCTCCTCCACCGTCTGCCCACTACCAACCCTCCACCACCGTCTGCCCACTACCAACCCTCCACCACCGTCTGCCCACTACCAACCCTCCTCCACCGTCTGCCCACTACCAACCCTCCTCCACCGTCTGCCCACTACCAACCCTCCTCCACCGTCTGCCCACTACCAACCCTCCTCCACCGTCTGCCCACTACCAACCCTCCACCACCTTCTGCCCACTACCAACCCTCCTCCACCTTCTGCCCACTACCAACCCTCTTCCACTGTCTGCCCACTACCAACCCCTCCTTCACCGTCTGCCCACTACCAACTCTCCTTCACCGTCTGCCCACTACCAACCCTCCTCCACCGTCTGCCCACTACCAACCCTCCACCACCTTCTGCCCACTACCAACCCTCCTCCACCTTCTGCCCACTACCAACCCTCCTCCACTGTCTGCCCACTACCAACCCCTCCTTCACCGTCTGCCCACTACCAACCCTACTTCACCGTCTGCCCACTACCAACTCTCCTCCATTGTCTGCCCACTACCAACCCTCCTCCACCGTCTGCCCACTACCAACCCCTCCTTCACCGTCTGCCCACTACCAACCCTCCTCCACCGTCTGCCCACTACCAACTCTCCTCCATTGTCTGCCCACTACCAACCCTCCTCCACCATCTGCCCACTACCAACCCTCCTCCACCGTCTGCCCACTACCAACCCTCCTTCACCGTCTGCCCACTACCAACCCTCCTCCACTGTCTGCCCACTAGGAACCCTCCTCCATTGTCTGCCCACTACCAACTCTCCTCCATTGTCTGCCCACTCCCAATCCTCCCCAACCGTCTGCCCACTACCACCCCCATCCACCGTCTGCCCACTACCAACCCTCCTCCACTGTTTGCCCACTACCAACCCTCCTCCACCGTCTGCCCACTACCAACCTTCCCCAACCGTCTGCCCACTACCACCCCCCCTCCACCGTCTGCCCACTACCAACCCTTCTCCACTGTTTGCCCACTACCATCCCCCCTCCACCGTCTGCCCACTACCAACCCTCTCCCACCGTCTGCCAACTACCAACCCTCCTCCACCGTCTGCCCACTACCAACCCTCCTCCACCGTCTGCCCACTACCAACCCTCCTCCACCGTTTGCCCACTACCAACCCTCCTCCACCGTCTGCCCACTACCAACCCTCCTCCACCGTCTGCCCTCTACCAACCCTCCTCCACCGTCTGCCCACTACCAACCCTCCTCCACCGTCTGCCCACTACCAACACTCCTCAACCGTCTGCCCACTACTAACCCTCCTCCTCCGTCTGCCCACTACCAACCCTCCTCCACCGTCTGCCCACTACCAACCCTCCTCCACCGTCTGCCCACTACCAACCCTCCTCTACCGTCTGCCCACTACCAACCCTCCTCCATCGTTTGCCCACTACCATCCCCCCTCCACCGTCTGCCCACTACCAACCCTCCTCCACCGTCTGCCCACTACCATCCCCCCTCCACCGTCTGCCCACTACCAACCCTCCTCAATCGTCTGCCCACTACTAACCCTCCTCCACCGTCTGCCCACTACCAACCCTCCTCCACCGTCTGTCCACTACCAACCCTCCCCCATCGTCTGCCCACTACCAACCCTCCTCCACCGTCTGCCCACTACCACCCCCCTCCACCGTCTGGCCACTACCAACCCTCCTCCACCGTCTGCCCACTACCAACCCTCCTCCACCGTCTGCCCACTACCAACCCTCCTCCACCGTCTGCCCACTACCAACCCTCCTCCACCGTCTGTACACTACAAACCCTCCTCCACCGTCTGGCCACTACCAACCCTCCCCCATCGTCTGCCCACTACCTCCCCCCTCCACCGTCTGCCCACTACCAACCCTCCTCCACCGTCTGCCCACTACCAACCCTCCTCCACCGTCTGCCCACTACCAACTCTCCACCGTCTGCCCACTACCATCCCCCCTCCACCGTCTGCCCACTACCAACCCTCCCCCACCGTCTGCCCACTACCAACCCTCCTCCACCGTCTGCCCACTACCAACCCTCCTCCACCGTCTGCCCACTACCAACCCTCCTCCACCGTCTGCCCACTACCAACCCTCCTCCACCGTCTGCCCACTACCAACCCTCCTCCACCGTCTGGCCACTACCAACCCTCCCCCACCGTCTGCCCACTACCAACCCTCCTCCACCGTCTGCCCACTACCAACCCTCCTCCACCGTCTGCCCACTACCAACCCTCCACCACCGTCTGCCCACTACCAACCCTCCACCACCGTCTGCCCACTACCAACCCTCCTCCACCGTCTGGCCACTACCAACCCTCCTCCACCGTCTGCCCACTACCAACCCTCCTCCACCGTCTGCCCACTACCAACCCTCCACCACCTTCTGCCCACTACCAACCCTCCTCCACCTTCTGCCCACTACCAACCCTCTTCCACTGTCTGCCCACTACCAACCCCTCCTTCACCGTCTGCCCACTACTAACTCTCCTTCACCGTCTGCCCACTACCAACCCTCCTCCACCGTCTGCCCACTACCAACCCTCCACCACCTTCTGCCCACTACCAACCCTCCTCCACCTTCTGCCAACTACCAACCCTCCTCCACCGTCTGCCCACTACCAACCCTCCTCCACCGTCTGTACACTACAAACCCTCCTCCACCGTCTGGCCACTACCAACCCTCCCCCATCGTCTGCCCACTACCACCCCCCTCCACCGTCTGCCCACTACCAACCCTCCTCCACCGTCTGCCCACTACCAACCCTCCTCCACCGTCTGCCCACTACCAACTCTCCACCGTCTGCCCACTACCATCCCCCCTCCACCGTCTGCCCACTACCAACCCTCCCCCACCGTCTGCCCACTACCAACCCTCCTCCACCGTCTGCCCACTACCAACCCTCCTCCACCGTCTGCCCACTACCACCCCTCCTCCACCGTCTGCCCACTACCAACCCTCCTCCACCGTCTGCCCACTACCAACCCTCCTCCACCGTCTGGCCACTACCAACCCTCCCCCACCGTCTGCCCACTACCAACCCTCCTCCACCGTCTGCCCACTACCAACCCTCCTCCACCGTCTGCCCACTACCAACCCTCCACCACCGTCTGCCCACTACCAACCCTCCACCACCGTCTGCCCACTACCAACCCTCCTCCACCGTCTGGCCACTACCAACCCTCCTCCACCGTCTGCCCACTACCAACCCTCCTCCACCGTCTGCCCACTACCAACCCTCCACCACCTTCTGCCCACTACCAACCCTCCTCCACCTTCTGCCCACTACCAACCCTCTTCCACTGTCTGCCCACTACCAACCCCTCCTTCACCGTCTGCCCACTACTAACTCTCCTTCACCGTCTGCCCACTACCAACCCTCCTCCACCGTCTGCCCACTACCAACCCTCCACCACCTTCTGCCCACTACCAACCCTCCTCCACCTTCTGCCAACTACCAACCCTCCTCCACTGTCTGCCCACTACCAACCCCTCCTTCACCGTCTGCCCACTACCAACCCTACTTCACCGTCTGCCCACTACCAACTCTCCTCCATTGTCTGCCCACTACCAACCCTCCTCCACCGTCTGCCCACTACCATCCCCTCCTTCACCGTCTGCCCACTACCAACCTTCCTCCACCGTCTGCCCACTACCAACTCTCCTCCATTGTCTGCCCACTACCAACCCTCCTCCACCGTCTGCCCACTACCAACCCTCCTCCACCGTCTGCCCACTACCAACCCTCCTCCACCGTCTGCCCACTACCAACCCTCCTCCACTGTCTGCCCACTAGCAACTCTCCTCCACTGTCTGCCCACTAGCAACTCTCCTCCACCGTCTGCCCACTACCAACCCTTCTCCACTGTTTGTCCACTACCACCCCCATTCACCGTCTGCCCACTACCAACCCTCCTCCACTGTTTGCCCACTACCAACCCTCCTCCACCGTCTGCCCACTACCAACCCTTCTCCACTGTTTGCCCACTACCAACCCTCCTCCACCGTCTGGCCACTACCAACCCTCCTCCACCGTCTGCCCACTACCAACCCTCTCCCACCGTCTGCCCACTACCAACCCTCCTCCACCGTCTGCCCACTACCAACCCTCTTGCACCGTCTGCCCACTACCAACCCTCCTCCACCGTCTGCCCACTACCAACCCTCCTGCACCGTCTGCCCATTACCAACCCTCCTCCACCGTCTGCCCACTACCAACCCTCCTCCACCGTCTGCCCACTACCAACCCTCCTCCTGCGTCTGCCCACTACCATCCCTCCTCCCCATCTGCCCACTACCAACCCTCCTCCACTGTCTGCCCACTACCAACCCTCCTCCACCGTCTGCCCACTAGCAGCCCTCCTCCACCGTCTGTCCACTACCAACCCTCCTCCACCGTCTGCCCACTACCAACCCTTCTCCACTGTCTGCCCACTACCAACCCTCCTCCACCGTCTTCCCACTACCAACCCTCCACCATCTGCCCACTACCAACCCTCCTCCACCGTCTGCCCACTACCAACCCTCCTCCTCCGTCTGCCCACTACCAACCCTCCTCCACTGTCTGCCCACTACCAACCCTCCTGCACCGTCTGCCCACTACCAACCCTCCTCCACCGTCTGCCCACTACCAACCCTCCTCCACCGTCTGCCCACTACCAACCCTCCTCCACCGTCTGCCCACTACCAACCCTCCTGCACCGTCTGCCCACTACCAACCCTCCTCCACCGTCTGCCCACTACCAACCCTCCTCCACTGTCTGCCCACTACCAACCCTCCTCCACCGTCTGTCCACTACCAACCCTCCTCCACCGTCTACCCACTACCAACCCTCCTCCACCGTCTGCCCACTACCAACCCTCCTCCACCGTCTGCCCACTACCAACCCTCCTCCACCGTCTGCCCACTACCAACCCTCCTCCACCGTCTGCCCACTACCAACCCTCCTCCACCGTCTGCCCACTACCAACCCTCCTCCACCGTCTGGCCACTACCAACCCTCCCCCACCGTCTGCCCACTACCAACCCTCCTCCACCGTCTGCCCACTACCAACCCTCCTCCACCGTCTGCCCACTACCAACCCTCCACCACCGTCTGCCCACTACCAACCCTCCACCACCGTCTGCCCACTACCAACCCTCCTCCACCGTCTGGCCACTACCAACCCTCCTCCACCGTCTGCCCACTACCAACCCTCCTCCACCGTCTGCCCACTACCAACCCTCCACCACCTTCTGCCCACTACCAACCCTCCTCCACCTTCTGCCCACTACCAACCCTCTTCCACTGTCTGCCCACTACCAACCCCTCCTTCACCGTCTGCCCACTACTAACTCTCCTTCACCGTCTGCCCACTACCAACCCTCCTCCACCGTCTGCCCACTACCAACCCTCCACCACCTTCTGCCCACTACCAACCCTCCTCCATCTTCTGCCAACTACCAACCCTCCTCCACTGTCTGCCCACTACCAACCCCTCCTTCACCGTCTGCCCACTACCAACCCTACTTCACCGTCTGCCCACTACCAACTCTCCTCCATTGTCTGCCCACTACCAACCCTCCTCCACCGTCTGCCCACTACCAACCCCTCCTTCACCGTCTGCCCACTACCAACCTTCCTCCACCGTCTGCCCACTACCAACTCTCCTCCATTGTCTGCCCACTACCAACCCTCCTCCACCGTCTGCCCACTACCAACCCTCCTCCACCGTCTGCCCACTACCAACCCTCCTCCACCGTCTGCCCACTACCAACCCTCCTCCACTGTCTGCCCACTAGCAACTCTCCTCCACTGTCTGCCCACTAGCAACTCTCCTCCACCGTCTGCCCACTACCAACCCTTCTCCACTGTTTGTCCACTACCACCCCCATTCACCGTCTGCCCACTACCAACCCTCCTCCACTGTTTGCCCACTACCAACCCTCCTCCACCGTCTGCCCACTACCAACCCTTCTCCACTGTTTGCCCACTACCAACCCTCCTCCACCGTCTGGCCACTACCAACCCTCCTCCACCGTCTGCCCACTACCAACCCTCTCCCACCGTCTGCCCACTACCAACCCTCCTCCACCGTCTGCCCACTACCAACCCTCTTGCACCGTCTGCCCACTACCAACCCTCCTCCACCGTCTGCCCACTACCAACCCTCCTGCACCGTCTGCCCATTACCAACCCTCCTCCACCGTCTGCCCACTACCAACCCTCCTCCACCGTCTGCCCACTACCAACCCTCCTCCTGCGTCTGCCCACTACCATCCCTCCTCCCCATCTGCCCACTACCAACCCTCCTCCACTGTCTGCCCACTACCAACCCTCCTCCACCGTCTGCCCACTAGCAGCCCTCCTCCACCGTCTGTCCACTACCAACCCTCCTCCACCGTCTGCCCACTACCAACCCTTCTCCACTGTCTGCCCACTACCAACCCTCCTCCACCGTCTTCCCACTACCAACCCTCCACCATCTGCCCACTACCAACCCTCCTCCACCGTCTGCCCACTACCAACCCTCCTCCTCCGTCTGCCCACTACCAACCCTCCTCCACTGTCTGCCCACTACCAACCCTCCTGCACCGTCTGCCCACTACCAACCCTCCTCCACCGTCTGCCCACTACCAACCCTCCTCCACCGTCTGCCCACTACCAACCCTCCTCCACCGTCTGCCCACTACCAACCCTCCTGCACCGTCTGCCCACTACCAACCCTCCTCCACCGTCTGCCCACTACCAACCCTCCTCCACTGTCTGCCCACTACCAACCCTCCTCCACCGTCTGTCCACTACCAACCCTCCTCCACCGTCTACCCACTACCAACCCTCCTCCACCGTCTGCCCACTACCAACCCTCCTCCACCGTCTACCCACTACCAACCCTCCTCCACCGTCTGTCCACTACCAACCCTCCTCCACCGTCTACCCACTACCAACTCTCCACCACCGTCTGCCCACTACCAACCCTCCTCCACCGTCTGCCCACTACCAACCCTCCTCCACCGTCTGCCCACTATCAACAGTGGGACTTTATGCAGTGTTCAAGAGGACTGTAACGGCCCAGTTAATGATTATCATTACCGGGAGAGCCAACCTCACCCCAGGCTCTTACACTGTTGGTGTTAGTAAACTGTTGCCCATCCCAGGTGTGGATGGTTTTTGGAGGTAGTGATGTGGCTATAAATCATCTTGGGTAGGTCGATCCCATTTTGTTACCAGATTCAGTTATGTTGAGTAAACAACCAGTTGCAGTGGATGGTGTTGTAAACCCTGCCTGTGCTGAGTCGTGTTCTGTGAGTGAACAGTCTGTTGTAGTGGATAGTGTTAGCTACCCTTCCGGTGATTATCCAGTTCTATTATTGTTCCAGTTGTCAGTTCTGTCACTACCCAAGTAATTGTTCTCGAGACCAGTACCCCTTCCGAGGAGAAGTGGGATATGGGTTTTTAGGGTTCATGTGTGGCCAACCTTGTTGTTGAGAGTAAGTCTGGTACTATGACCCTGCTTTATTCCAATCCAGTTGATGGGTTGGAACAGGAAGTCCATGTACCATTGTCTTGCCCGCTCAGTACGAACGTTGTGCCAGGAGTTGAGAGGAAATCAGTTGTTGCCACTCCTCCGCTTTATTCTAGCCAAGTGAATGGTTTGGGAAAGGATGTCGGGTTGACAGGGGGGGTTTTCCCGCTCACTCCAAAGTTAGAATCAGTTGATGAGAGTGAGTCCGTTGTTGAGGCCCCCGCCTCACCCTAGCCTAGGGAATGGTAAAGTTGAGCAGGCTAAATTTCCTGATACTTGCTCACTCGCTTCAGATTTTGAGTCCTTAAATTTATGTAGATTGAGTAGAACTGACGCCAAGATATCAGAGAGTAGCAAGGAGACAGTCTGTACTGTAGTTCCATTGTTGGAGAGTGTGGGAGATCAGCCAGAGGATCAGCTTCTGGTGAGTAGATGAAGACCTCTTGAGCCTCCCTCTTCAGTTGTCTGTGAGGATGTGACCCAGCTTGGTAGTGTTATTGATTGTAAACAGACAGTACTCCAAGCAGCTCCACATTATGTCATGGAAGGAAAATTTGGTAAATCTTGTGTGACCATTAATAGTGGTATAATTTCTTCTAGGCCTAAGTTGCAGAGTTTTGTGGCCTGTAATTCTTATTCCATGGGGAGTAAGTGTTCATCATTGGGTAGATTGAGTCAGAGTGTTCTTAGGACGTTCGTGCAAGCTATTGCTATTCCGCAGGAGCCATTCTCCCTTGTAGTAATGGACTGTGGGACATCTTTGTCCAGCCTTGTTGTTAAGCAGAGAGAGTTTGCTCCAGTAAGTTGTTTATCCAGTTGTTCTGAGAAAGTTGTGTCATTCTAGAGCAATGTCTCTACCTTTAGATCTAGTTTATTTTGTTGCAAGAATAGTGAACAAAGTGTATGTTCCGCTCAAGTGTGGTACTGACTTTCAGTCAAAATGGTGTTGGAGGATTTCCCCAGACTTTGGAGCAGATGTTCCAAGTCACAGGTGTGTGGTACAAGTTGGAGTGGGACAAAGTTATCCCACCTATTGGTTTTGATGAGTGTGAAGAGTTATAGGGTAGTTCGCAGGAAACCTGCTTTTCATCTTCAAAGTGATAAGACCTTTAACACTATTGTTTGATTGTTTGATGTCACCAGGAAGAAGTCACTTACTGAATAAAGTCCATAGTAAGGGTTGTCAAGGTTTTAGCAAGATTCTGTTATTTTCTTGGGAGGTCAGGATGGTTATGAAGGTGTGGTTTGTACTTAAGTTCACCATCAGAGGATGTGAGCTTGTTCTTGGGGTTGTGATTTGGATATTGTGAATGGGAATAATCCTGTTTTCTTTCACTGATGGTTATGACAGAGATATGAAGCAACTGACTTTTGTGTTCCCTGATGGTCATCTGAGTCAGTTCAATCAGGTAGTCCTTGCACTGGTCATTGTGGTTTGTGTCTATTGGGTTGGATATCAAAGGTCTTCTGAGAAGTTGTGATGTGTTTCTGATGGTTCTACGAGTGAAGAGGTTTCAGATGTATCTGTGTTATCGGTGTGGTTTAACCCTTAAGCTGCTAAGGGGTCCTGAGGAGATTTACACCCACCTCTTGTTGGGCACAAGAAACAAAATTCTAAAAAATTATTTCGTCTTCTAAAAATGTTAATTTGTTTTCCCTGAGCACGGGAAAAAAAAATTATAGGTGACATATTTTGGGCGCAATAGGCTGAGGAAGTGTGGCAAAATGTGTGCGTTGACAGCGTGGTGGTGAGAGGCGGTCAGCGTCACCCGAGCTGACAGGTGGGAGTTGCCACAAAGATATTATTACCTAATTATTTCTATGTCTCTGATTGATTTTTCCTTAGTTTTTGCAGTAATATTATTCAATGGTGTATAGTGTGATAGATTTATATAATAAAAGGGGTGAATCATCGTTATACTCAAAAAAATGGTGTTCCTATTAGTGATTCAATTATTACGTTCATAAAGCAATAAGCAAATAGTTTTGCACTTATTACACTATATACACATATTATATATAAGTATCTACATGTTTTGTTCAACACAAATGAACAACTAAGCTGATATAGTTAGTTCAGGCACTAAGATACGTCGCTACACACAGACAGCTGGCGGCGGTCTTCCTCACTTGTTCAAGGTCAGGCGCACTAAAATTTCTCCTCAACAATACTGATTGGGGAGTTATTACACTGTATACACATATTATATATACGTATCTACATGTTGTATGCACCATAACTGTATACCTAAGCTTGTAATGTGCATAATGGCCACCCTCCACACAGGTAGATAAGTCGTGCAGACGACGCCACCTCCGTCACCCAAATGGCTCCTCCCAACATAATCCTTTTGCTGTTATTACACTAATACACACATTATATATAAGTATCTACGTTTGTGTTCACCATAGAGAACCACTGAGCTGGTGGTGGTGAATGCAGACAATAACAGGTGACCACACAGTCAGTAATCTCCCTCCGTCTCTCAGCATTACTCCTCCCACACAGCGCTAATTATCACAACAATCCTGCTATTATCACAATCCTGGTCATCTTTTATCACAGTCAGGGGTCTTCTGTAGTACTGTCATCGCTAAATAATAGCAGTTACATATTTATTTTGACATTTTTAGGCGATGCTGTGGTCACAAGCTGAACAGCAATGCTGTTCGCTCATGCTGCGTGCGCCTGCCTTGGTTGCTCCAACAGTACTGTGCCTCTCACACCGGAGAATATTGCCCACGATTTTTTTTAAACATGGCGTCGGTTTACAAGAGCCCTGAGGAAGCTGATGTGAACCCCGTGTAGCCGCGGGCCATTTGAATCGTGCCTGGCACTCAATGGCGTATAACACAATGGCGCATATCTACGCCATGCGCTCAGTGGGACATGTTACTCATGGCGTATATATATATATATGTCATGTGCAGTTTACGGGTTAACCCTGTTTCTTCCACTTTTAGTACAAATTGGTCGAGGCTGTATGCTCCACCGAGGAGCCAGTGTGAGGGGAAACAGCTGTGCGTGCCGGGGCATGTCCAGATCAACCTCATTACCCAGGAGAAGTCCCTAAACCACCTTGCATCCAGTCAGTTTCATCCAAGTGGTTCAACTCCGGAAACAAGGAGTCATGGCCAGTGGAACATGTTTGGGAAATATTTACCATGGAGAAAATGGATACTATGGAAGTATGGGACTAATATAAGTTTAACAGTGGAACCAGGTGAAAAGATAACTTGTGGCATAGACCTGGTTAGTGTGGGTGAAATAATTGACATTACTACTCATGTCCATCATGATAAAATTGTTGATAGGAGAGTGAAGGATTACCTAATGAAAATAAGTGGAAAGAGTGAGATTGTGCCCTGGAGAGAAAAATTTGCATACTCCAGTGGAACAGGTGTGAAATTCCTGATATATACAGACAGCGATGAAGGACATGATCACAGGACTGAACTTTTTTATTTTCCTGGGAGACCAAAGTGGTTCAAATTTGATTGTTGGAGAAATAAAGTGTACTTGTGTTTTAATTTTTACCAACAGATCTGTCACGTGCAATGGATTTATTTTACACATTCTTTTATGCATGTATACTCTTCCATTCATGTACTATGTATTGTATTACTTTAGTCAAAAAAGTAATTAATCTTCAATTAATTCCATTTGTTCTCTCTGAGATGCGGGTATGTTACGACCCAGGTCATGATAGTGATCACCTGACTCTCACAGTGTTTATATTGTATACACTCAGCCCACATGGTAGCATTTGTATCACAGAAATTTGCATATATAATGTAAATAATGTATTGCATAATTTATTAGAATATATGATATATATTCTTATCCACATACAGACTATAATATATATAGTTTGTATGTTGATGTTTGTATGTATAGTGTATACTGTAGGATGGGTGTCGTGGCTGACTGGTTAAGTGGACAAGAAGTATTCCTGTCAACTACCTGTATGCTTGTATGAGTGTGAGTAGCTAGAGACGCGGCCAGTGAGTGTTGCTAACTTGTTGAAGCCTTATATATATAAATGTTATTTAAAACCAATTAAGAATGTTTATAATTTTAGTTATATTATTAGCAAGTACAGAACATTACATTAGTATGAAAGAGTATGTTTAGGAATGGTTATTTGTTTATATTTCAGTATAATTGGAGTGTGTACCTGCTTAGTGGTAGCCTGGAGGAGTTGCCAGGCAGCACTTGAGTAAAGCCAGAGGAGCTCAGTAGCGTGTGTGAGTTCCGTCTGATAACATCTAAAAGTTAAGTAATGTGTTTATTTTTTTGTTCATGTTTAGGTTGGATATTTTTATCTGTGAGTACATGATAACCTTGAGTCTTCTTTATATATATATATATATATATATATATATATATATATATATATATATATATATATATATATATATATATATATATATATATATATATATATGTGTGTGTGTGTGTGTATAGAAACTTTTAGACACACAACACCCACTAGGAGACTTGAACCCTGGCCACCAAGATGGCAGGTACGCACTTATACCCACTGCACCATACCCATACCCAAAGAGTATGGTGCAGTGGGTATAGGTCCCCTGGTGGGTGTTGTGTGTTCAAAAGTTTCTATACTTGTATCTTGCCTGTTTAGGCAAGTGTATGCATTAAGCATGGACCACGTCTTCTATATAACAGGGCTTGATAGAAAACGTCAATTGCCTCTCACTATACCATTGCCTGGAGAGGATAGGTTTTCTGGCAGTTAAATACCCCAGAATTCCCACCTCTTTGGGGCTCTGAGTATGGTTCAGTGGGTATAAGTACATACCTGCCATCTTGGTGGCCAGGGGTCAAGTCTCCTGGTGGGTGTTGTGTGTCTAAAAGTTTCTATACTTGTACCTTGCGTGTTTAGGCAAGTGTATATATATATATATATATATATATATATATATATATATATATATATATATATATATATATATATATATATATATATATATGCACTTGTTGAACATGTCAATATATATGAATACTATTTTAAATATTTATGTGTGCTTACATGTCCATTTTTACTAAAAGTGTTATCTGCTAGGAGCATTCTGGTGTATGACATACATGCACAGTGGCCTTACCCTAGATAATATGGTCCAGTGCTGATAGATACACCAGCCTTGCTAGACTAGGTGGCTAACAAGGACCTTTATGTAGTGTTCATGAAGACCTCTACGTGGAGTTCACAGAGAACCTCTGTGCGAGGTTCAAATGAACCTCTGTGGTGTTCAAGAGAACCTCAATACAGTGTTCATGAGAACCTCTATATAGTGTTCAAAAGGACCTCTAGGGAGTGTTCAAGAGGACCTCTACATGGTGTTCAAGAGGACCTCTACACGGTTTTCACGAAGACTGTACGCGGTATTCAAGAAGACCTGCATGCAGTGTTCAAGAAGACCTGCACGCAGTGTTCAAGAAGACCTGTATGCGGTGTTCAAGAAAGCCTGTATGCAGTGT
This sequence comes from Procambarus clarkii, assembly GCF_040958095.1. Taxonomy (NCBI): domain Eukaryota; kingdom Metazoa; phylum Arthropoda; class Malacostraca; order Decapoda; family Cambaridae; genus Procambarus; species Procambarus clarkii. Next base: position 25,843,487 of record NC_091156.1, on the reverse strand, counting down.
TCAAGAAGACCTGTACACAGTGTTCATGAAGACATGTACGCAGTGTTCAAGAAGACCTGCACGCAGTGTTCAAGAAGACCTGTATGCGGTGTTCAAGAAGACCTGTACGCAGTGTTCAAGAAGACCTGTACGCAGTGTTCAAGAAGACCTGTACGCAGTGTTCAAGAAGACCTGCACGCAGTGTTCAAGAAGACCTGTACGCACTGTTCAAGAAGACCTGCACGCAGTGTTCAAGAAGACCTGCACGCAGTGTTCAAGAAGACCTGTACGCAGTGTTCAAGAAGACCTGTACGCGGTGTTCATGAGGACTTCTACACAGTGTTCAAGAGGACCTTTGCACAGTGTTCAAGAGGTCCTTTATGCGGTGTTCAAGGGGACGTCGCCGCGGTGTTCAAGAGGATCTCGCCGCGCTGATTAAGACGTCAACCAGCCAACTCCAGTGAGATTTTTTCGTTGTGTTCAACGGCTCCAGTTGTTTTGTAAATTTGCTTCGTTACACCTTGGTTTGTTCTGCAGTGTGTTCCTGCTGCTTGACGGTACTTCCTGGTGCGTTGTTTGTGTGCAGTGTGTTCCTGCTGCTTGACGGTACTTCCTGGTGCGTTGTTTGTGAAATATTCGCATCATAATTACCATTCCTTTGCCAAATTCCAGACTTTCCGTATTTGTTCTTGGCGTTCAACGAATGTTCAAGTTTTTGCCATTATTCTCCAAGAACACAATGGCCTCCATCTCCACCTAGAGTTTTTCAAGGTCAAACTGTCATTCTCTACTTCTTCTCATGATGGTGCTATTTTCTTACTTTTTGGAAATTTTCTGCGGTTTAATGTATTTTCTAGAAAATTTAAATTTCTCATGACGACGTCATCATCCTACAGTGAGGTGGCCGTGTTTGCCCTTCAGGCCGCCGTCCCTCTGCACTAGTAAGCATATAGAGTTACAAAGTTGATTTATATGTGTCTTGTTTCCCCCCTTTTTATATTATCAGTGTTCCATTTCTTCGTTCTATGGTGTTCCATTTCTTCGTTCTATGGTGTTCCATTTCTTTGTGATCACGGGGAGTGGTTCCCGGCCCCACGGAATCAGCCACACCATCCACGAACGTGTCCAGTGAATCCGGATTGTCAGTGTTATTGTTTACACGTACGGTTCTCATTAGTGCTAGTGGGACTCCTGATTCAACCTTGACGCCGAGTGGACGTCTGAAGTCATGTTCAGACGAACATGAGTACCTCTGAATTCTTCCGGCCGGGGGTTGAGAGCTTGAGCAAGGCCGGTGGTAGAGAGCTTGAGCGAGGCCGGTGGTAGAGAGCTTGAGCGAGGCCGGTGGTAGAGACCTTGAGCGGGGCCGGTGGTAGAGAGCTTGAGCTGAGCCGGGGGTAGAGAGCTTGAGCGATCCATCTCTTGTCGTCAGTCCTCGGCCCAGGTGGTTCAAAGAGTTGGGTCCTTGTCTTCCCTCCCAGTTTTGCCAGGGCGGTGTGCAGAATTTCTTCTGGGTATTCCCTATCTTGGAACATGTCTCACAGGTGCAGGCGATGAGTCACAATAACGTGGCTGAAGTATGTTGATCAGACCACACACTAGAAAGTGAAGGGACGACGACGTTCCGGTCCGTCCTGGACCATTCTCAAATCGATTGTGAGTTTGAGTGGGGCGGGCGGTCGACTTGAGAATGGTCCAGGAAGGATCGAAACGTCGTCGTCCCTTCTCTTTCTAGTGTGTGGTCTGGTCAACATGTCCCACAGCTTTTTTAGCTGGGGGATCCAGAGTTTCTTCTGTGCTATTTATCCTTCTTAAGAGTGGGGCAAGCGAGTATGGTAGAGATTTCATGAGTGCTCGAGGGTGACTCGAGTCAAACCTTAGGTAGGTATGTAGATTTGTTGGTTGTAATATGCCTTCGTCTGAAGGCACCTACTGGCCAGATCTATGTAGACCATAGCATCCAGAAAATTAGTTGCTAAGTCGTGTTCTAGCAAAAACTTCAAATTGGTGTGAAGTGTATTCGCCCATGTGAAGAAAGCCTCTAGGGTCTCGTCTCCCTACGTCATTATCCCAAAGATATCAATATATTTGTGGTAGATAAATGGAGCATCTTGTCTACGGGTTCTCAATTTCTCAAAGGCAACATGCATGAAGATTTAAACCATGGCTACGCTACTGGATGCACCAATTACCGTACCTTTAATCTGTGTATACGCTCGGCCTTCAAACTGGAGGAGCGTGTCCCTCATGACATGAAGGATCGCTTCCTTTACCAAGTCCCCCCATGGCTGGCCTCCACAGTCCTGCTTCCTTCAGTTCTGTGGTTATCTTGTGTTTGTTCGCGTTGAAGAACGCTACTACTATCCTCGCTACTTCCCTCTGTGGTATGCTTGGGTAGAGAGATATCACATACATCGTGAACAGCCGAGTGCCTTCCGGCATCGGGGTCCTAATTTCCTGTATCTTATTAAAGAAGTTCGTTGTGTCTTTCAGTCTTTCCGGGAGGAGGCGGAGCAGGAGGCTCAGGAGTGATATGTGCAGATCCAGTCTACTGGTCTCGCAGGTGCCTGGCAGCCACTCAGAACCGGTCAGCCCTGCCATGTTCCGGTGTCGGTGTTGAAGGGTTTATGTAACTTCGGGAGGAGATGCAAATAGGGGATCACTGATTTCAGGGTTATGTAAAAGTCTCTTGATCTGGCTTGTATGAGGCCTCCTCTCTTACCCTCGTAAAAGTTCTCAAGCAGTTTGAGCACTATCCGCCGAACTCGAGTTTGAGCATTCCTCAGTGCAACTCCCTGGTTTATAATGTTGTGGTACGAGATTCCATCTGCTAGATGACGTTCAATTTCACGGATGTACTTCTCTTTATTCCACACTATTACTGCTCTTCCTTTGCCCGCTGTTTTAAGACGATATCCGTCCACAGCTTGATTTCCACTAAGGCTTCTCTCTCCTCTTTCGGTAGGTTACAGATGTTCCTGGTGTCTGTCCCCCTTTCCAGGTTCGTTTTCATCTGCTTTATGACTTCCCTTAACCCCATCAGGTTGTAGGCTGATTGTTGTTCCAGTCTCCCTGGGTGCAGGTATCTGTAAGAGAGAGAGAGAGAGAGAGAGAGAGAGAGAGAGAGAGAGAGAGAGAGAGAGAGAGAGAGAGAGAGAGAGACAGAGAGAGAGAGAGAGAGACAGAGAGAGAGAGAGAGAGAGAGAGAGAGAGAGAGAGAGAGAGAGAGAGAGAGAGAGAGAGAGAGAGAGAGAGAGAGAGAGAGAGAGAGAGAGAGAGAAAGAGAGAGAGACAGAGAGAGAGAGAGAGAGAGAGAGAGAGAGAGAGAGAGACAGAGACAGAGACAGAGAGAGAGAGACAGAGAGAGAGAGAGAGAGAGAGAGAGAGAGAGAGAGAGAGAGAGAGAGAGAGAGAGAGAGAGAGAGAGACAGAGAGAGAGAGAGAGAGAGAGAGAGAGAGAGAGAGAGAGAGAGAGAGAGAGAGAGAGAGAGAGAGAGAGAGAGAGAGAGAGAGAGAGAGAGAGAGAGATTTTTACGTTTTAGGTGCTAGTTGTTACTTACCTTTCGTTTGCCGGAGTTTGCTCCAAACATGGTCGATACGATTCTCCAGGTTTGTTCAGAGGTCCCCTATTGCCTCTTGTCGTATGTTCCTGGCTGGTGGACCTAATACAAGTGTAAGTCTCTACTCCAGCAGGGTCTGTTCGTTTTCTGTGAGAGACACCATGGAGACGACCGTCTGTCTTAGTCGTCCCTCCTTCTGTCTGGTATTCAATTGCGACCAATCCTTCTCTGCCCTCCATCTTGCCACTGTGTTGTTGTCGGGGTTGTCTCCCTGCCTGTTGTTGTTGTTGTTGTTCCTCAGGTCCCCGGTCACGTCTTGTTGTGGTCCGTCTGGATCCATCACGTTTTTGTTGTTCTGAAAAAAATGTCATTGTTCCCTCCCCTATTTATTATTACCTCTATACGTGTTTACTCACGTATCCTCTTCTTCACAAGATGTGAAGAAGAGGCTCTGTTGATCCACAAGAGCTACTCTTCCCTGGCCCCTGTTGATCCACGAGAGCTACTCTTCCCTGGCCCCTGTTGATCCACAAGAGCTACTCTTCCCTGGCCCCTGTTGATCCACAAGAGCTACTCTTCCCTGGCCCCTGTTGATCCACAAGAGCTACTCTTCCCTGGCCCCTGTTGATCCACAAGAGCTACTCTTCCCTGGCCCCTGTTGATCCACAAGAGCTACTCTTCCCTGGCCCCTGTTGATCAACAAGAGCTACTCTTCCCTGGCCCCTGTTGATCCACAAGAGCTACTCTTCCCTGGCCCCTGTTGATCCACAAGAGCTACTCTTCCCTGGCCCCTGTTGATCCACAAGAGCTACTCTTCCCTGGCCCCTGTTGATCAACAAGAGCTACTCTTCCCTGGCCCCTGTTGATCCACAAGAGCTACTCTTCCCTGGCCCCTGTTGATCCACAAGAGCTACTCTTCCCTGGCCCCTGTTGATCCACAAGAGCTACTCTTCCCTGGCCCCTGTTGATCCACAAGAGCTACTCTTCCCTGGCCCCTGTTGATCCACAAGAGCTACTCTTCCCTGGCCCCTGTTGATCAACAAGAGCTACTCTTCCCTGGCCCCTGTTGATCCACAAGAGCTACTCTTCCCTGGCCCCTGTTGATCCACAAGAGCTACTCTTCCCTGGCCCCTGTTGATCCACAAGAGCTACTCTTCCCTGGCCCCTGTTGATCCACAAGAGCTACTCTTCCCTGGCCCCTGTTGATCCATAAGAGCTACTCTTCCCTGGCCCCTGTTGATCCACGAGAGCTACTCTTCCCTGGCCCCTGTTGATCCACAAGAGCTACTCTTCCCTGGCCCCTGTTGATCCACGAAAGCTACTCTTCCCTTGCCCCTGTTGATCCATAAGAGCTACTCTTCCCTGGCCCCTGTTGATCCACGAGAGCTACTCTTCCCTGGCCCCTGTTGATCCATAAGAGCTACTCTTCCCTGGCCCCTGTTGATCCACGAGAGCTACTCTTCCCTGGCCCCTGTTGATCCACGAGAGCTACTCTTCCCTGGCCCCTGTTGATCCACGAGAGCTACTCTTCCCTTGCCCCTGTTGATCCATAAGAGCTACTCTTCCCTGGCCCCTGTTGATCCACGAGAGCTACTCTTCCCTGGCCCCTGTTGATCCACAAGAGCTACTCTTCCCTGGCCCCTGTTGATCCATAAGAGCTACTCTTCCCTGGCCCCTGTTGCTCCACGAGAGCTACTCTTCCCTGGCCCCTGTTGATCCACGAGAGCTACTCTTCCCTGGCCCCTGTTGATCCACGAGAGCTACTCTTCCCTGGCCCTTGTTGATCCATAAGAGCTACTCTTCCCTGGCCCCTGTTGATCCACGAGAGCTACTCTTCCCTGGCCCCTGTTGATCCACAAGAGCTACTCTTCCCTGGCCCCTGTTGATCCATAAGAGCTACTCTTCTCTGGCCCCTGTTGCTCCACGAGAGCTACTCTTCCCTGGCCCCTGTTGTTCCACGAGAGCTACTCTTCCCTGGCCCCTGTTGATCCACGAGAGCTACTCTTCCCTGGCCCCTGTTGATCCACGAGAGCTACTCTTCCCTGGCCCCTGTTGCTCCATAAGAGCTACTCTTCCCTGGCCCCTGTTGCTCCACGAGAGCTACTCTTCCCTGGCCCCTGTTGTTCCACGAGAGCTACTCTTCCCTGGCCCCTGTTGATCCACGAGAGCCACTTTTCCATGGCCCCTGTTGCTCCACGAGAACTACTCTTCCCTGGCCTCTTTTGTTCCACGAGAGCTACTCTTCCCTGGCCCTTGTTGATCCACGAGAGCCACTCTTCCCTGGCTCCTGTTGATCCAGGAGAGCTACTCTTCCTTGGCCCCTGTTGATCCACGAGAGCTACTCTTCCTTGGCCCCTGTTGATCCACGAGAGCTACTCTTCCTTGGCCCCTGTTGATCCACGAGAGCTACTCTTCTTTGGCATCTGTTGTTCCACGAGAGCTACTCTTCCTTGGCCCCTGTTGATCCACGAGAGCTACTCTTCCCTGGCCCCTGTTGATCCACGAGAGCCACTCTTCCCTGGCCCCTTTTGTTCCACGAGAGCTACTCTTCCCTGGCCCTTGTTGATCCACGAGAGCCACTCTTCCCTGGACCCTGTTGATCCACAAGAGCCACTCTTCCCTGGCTCCTGTTGATCCAGGAGAGCTACTCTTCCTTGGCCCCTGTTGATCCACGAGAGCTACTCTTCCCTGGCCCCTGTTGATCCACGAGAGCCACTCTTCCCTGGCCCCTTTTGTTCCACGAGAGCTACTCTTCCCTGGCCCCTGTTGATCCACAAGAGCTACTCTTCCCTGGCCCCTGTTGATCCACAAGAGCTACTCTTCCCTGGCCCCTGTTGATCCACAAGAGCTACTCTTCCCTGGCCCCTGTTGATCCACAAGAGCTACTCTTCCCTGGCCCCTGTTGATCCACAAGAGCTACTCTTCCCTGGCCCCTGTTGATCAACAAGAGCTACTCTTCCCTGGCCCCTGTTGATCCACAAGAGCTACTCTTCCCTGGCCCCTGTTGATCCACAAGAGCTACTCTTCCCTGGCCCCTGTTGATCCACAAGAGCTACTCTTCCCTGGCCCCTGTTGATCCACAAGAGCTACTCTTCCCTGGCCCCTGTTGATCCATAAGAGCTACTCTTCCCTGGCCCCTGTTGATCCACGAGAGCTACTCTTCCCTGGCCCCTGTTGATCCACAAGAGCTACTCTTCCCTGGCCCCTGTTGATCCACGAAAGCTACTCTTCCCTTGCCCCTGTTGATCCATAAGAGCTACTCTTCCCTGGCCCCTGTTGATCCACGAGAGCTACTCTTCCCTGGCCCCTGTTGATCCATAAGAGCTACTCTTCCCTGGCCCCTGTTGATCCACGAGAGCTACTCTTCCCTGGCCCCTGTTGATCCACGAGAGCTACTCTTCCCTGGCCCCTGTTGATCCACGAGAGCTACTCTTCCCTTGCCCCTGTTGATCCATAAGAGCTACTCTTCCCTGGCCCCTGTTGATCCACGAGAGCTACTCTTCCCTGGCCCCTGTTGATCCACAAGAGCTACTCTTCCCTGGCCCCTGTTGATCCATAAGAGCTACTCTTCCCTGGCCCCTGTTGCTCCACGAGAGCTACTCTTCCCTGGCCCCTGTTGATCCACGAGAGCTACTCTTCCCTGGCCCCTGTTGATCCACGAGAGCTACTCTTCCCTGGCCCTTGTTGATCCATAAGAGCTACTCTTCCCTGGCCCCTGTTGATCCACGAGAGCTACTCTTCCCTGGCCCCTGTTGATCCACAAGAGCTACTCTTCCCTGGCCCCTGTTGATCCATAAGAGCTACTCTTCTCTGGCCCCTGTTGCTCCACGAGAGCTACTCTTCCCTGGCCCCTGTTGTTCCACGAGAGCTACTCTTCCCTGGCCCCTGTTGATCCACGAGAGCTACTCTTCCCTGGCCCCTGTTGATCCACGAGAGCTACTCTTCCCTGGCCCCTGTTGCTCCATAAGAGCTACTCTTCCCTGGCCCCTGTTGCTCCACGAGAGCTACTCTTCCCTGGCCCCTGTTGTTCCACGAGAGCTACTCTTCCCTGGCCCCTGTTGATCCACGAGAGCCACTTTTCCATGGCCCCTGTTGCTCCACGAGAACTACTCTTCCCTGGCCTCTTTTGTTCCACGAGAGCTACTCTTCCCTGGCCCTTGTTGATCCACGAGAGCCACTCTTCCCTGGCTCCTGTTGATCCAGGAGAGCTACTCTTCCTTGGCCCCTGTTGATCCACGAGAGCTACTCTTCCTTGGCCCCTGTTGATCCACGAGAGCTACTCTTCCTTGGCCCCTGTTGATCCACGAGAGCTACTCTTCTTTGGCATCTGTTGTTCCACGAGAGCTACTCTTCCTTGGCCCCTGTTGATCCACGAGAGCTACTCTTCCCTGGCCCCTGTTGATCCACGAGAGCCACTCTTCCCTGGCCCCTTTTGTTCCACGAGAGCTACTCTTCCCTGGCCCTTGTTGATCCACGAGAGCCACTCTTCCCTGGACCCTGTTGATCCACAAGAGCCACTCTTCCCTGGCTCCTGTTGATCCAGGAGAGCTACTCTTCCTTGGCCCCTGTTGATCCACGAGAGCTACTCTTCCCTGGCCCCTGTTGATCCACGAGAGCCACTCTTCCCTGGCCCCTTTTGTTCCACGAGAGCTACTCTTCCCTGGCCCTTGTTGATCCACGAGAGCCACTCTTCCCTGGCTCCTGTTGATCCAGGAGAGCTACTCTTCCTTGGCCCCTGTTGATCCACGAGAGCTACTCTTCCTTGGCCCCTGTTGATCCACGAGAGCTACTCTTCCTTGGCCCCTGTTGATCCACCAGAGCCACTCTTCCCTGGCCCTTGTTGATCCACCAGAGCTACTCTTCCCTGGCTCCTGTTGTTCCACCAGAGCCACTCTTCCCTGGCCCAATAGTACTTGAAGCTTAATATCAAAATAAGGGTAACAAGCAATTAAACGTAGTTCGAGCAGACTAACCAACAAACACCTTGACAAGAGGATAAAGGAAAAAATGCAATAAAAGACTGGCCAGAAACCCAATACATTCTTGTTTATTTGAGAGATTCAAACAATTCAATTGGATGAATTAATTAAATGAAAAACAATTTAGTAAATATGTTATAGAAAGAAATATTTGTTGAGTCATCTTGTATTAAAAGGTGTGATTTTCAAATATAAATTTGAATCCTGGATTATGTAAATTTGGATAGCTTCATAAGTGGTAAAATATCTATACCTATATATTAGTATACTGGCTGTACCCGGCCACGCGTTGCTGTGGCTCAGCAACACATGTGCATTTCTGAGCAACTACAACCTTCCCCTGTCTCCTAATCCTCCCCACCATTCACCCTGTCCCATCCCCTCATCCTCCCAACTATTCCTCACTCACCCGTCCCCTCTTCCTCCCAACAGTTCGCCACTCCCCCATCCCCTCGTCCTCCCCACTATTCCTTCCCTTCCTGTCCCTTTGTCCTCGTCAACATCCCCCTCTCCAGCGTCCCCTCGTCCTTCCAACCATTCCCCCCGCCCCCTCGTCCTTTCCACCAACCCCCCACTCCTCTGTCCCCCTTGTCCACCCCATCATTCTGCATTCCCCTATTCCCTCGTACCCACCATCCCCGACTGTCCCGTCCCCTTACCCTCCCCACCATTCCCCTCTCCCATCCCCTCTTCCTACCCAACATTACCCACTCCCTCGCTCTATGCTTTCCCTAACGATCTGATGTTCCCATCACTGAAATATAAGAAAAACAGTTAAAAAACGAATTGAAAAACAATGAAAAAATACAAAAATAAACTATACTCAGGAAATGAACGGTATGGTAAACAACACAGCTCAATTTCAACGCAATGTCACACAAAATAATTAAATCAAAATGAAAAAAAAAATCAAAATTTATGAAAATTCAATTTATCAATGCAATCGGAAACATTGAAATGGAATCGTAACATATTTAGTATAGCGTGAGTTGCTATTATGTGCAACAGATGTCGCTGTTTTTCAAAAAAAAGCATGGAATTTGTCTGTCACAGGTGTGGCATCAGTATAGTTGGTATATAAAAAGACGCATGTATTCGAATGGAACGTAGTGTCAAAATTTCGAAGCAATCGATGAAGAATTTTTGGAGATTACAGAGTGTGTTCCTCTTACGTATAACAGATAGCGCTGTTTTTCAAAAAAAGCATGTTTTTTCCTGTTATAGGTGAGGCATGTATATTGTAGGTATATAAAAACGCACGCCTATTCGAATGCAACGTTGTGTTGAAATTTTAAAAAAATCGATAAAGAGGTTTCGAAGATTTCCCTCCCACACACACACACACACACACACACACACACACACACACACACACACACACACACACACATATATATATATATATATATATATATATATATATATATATATATATATATATATATATATATATATATATATATATATATATATATGTATATATATATAAATATGTATATATATATATATATATATATATATATATATATATATATATATATATATATATGAATGAAAACTCACACCCCAGAAGTGACTCGAACCCATACTCCCAGAAGCAACGCAACTGGTAACTACAGGGCGCCTTAATCCGCTTGACCATCACGGCCGTCAAAAGGAAGTGATAGCCGAGGCTATTTGAGCCACTTCCCCGACGGCAACTCGGATGGTAATCTTGGGCATAGCATTTCACCAAATCACCTCATTCTTTGGGGCACACGTGAGGAACACAAATGCGAACAAGCCTGAATGGTCCCCCAGGACTATATGCGAATGAAAACTCACACCCCAGAAGTGACTCGAACCCATACTCCCAGAAGCAACGCAACTGGTAACTACAGGGCGCCTTAATCCGCTTGACCATCACGGCCGTCAAAAGGAAGTGATAGCCGAGGCTATTTGAGCCACTTCCCCGACGGCAACTCGGATGGTAATCTTGGGCATAGCATTTCACCAAATCACCTCATTCTTTGGGGCACACGTGAGGAACACAAATGCGAACAAGCCTGAATGGTCCCCAGGACTATATGCGAATGAAAACTCACACCCCAGAAGTGACTCGAACCCATACTCCCAGAAGCAACGCAACTGGTAACTACAGGGCGCCTTAATCCGCTTGACCATCACGGCCGTCAAAAGTGGATTAAGGTGCCCTGTAGTTACCAGTTGCGTTGCTTCTGGGAGTATGGGTTCGAGTCACTTCTGGGGTGTGAGTTTTCATTCGCATATAGTCCTGGGGACCATTCAGGCTTGTTCGCATTTGTGTTCCTCACGTGTGCCCCAAAGAATGAGGTGATTTGGTGAAATGCTATGCCCAAGATTACCATCCGAGTTGCCGTCGGGGAAGTGGCTCAAATAGCCTCGGCTATCACTTCCTTTTGACGGCCGTGATGGTCAAGCGGATTAAGGCGCCCTGTAGTTACCAGTTGCGTTGCTTCTGGGAGTATGGGTTCGAGTCACTTCTGGGGTGTGAGTTTTCATTCGCATATAGTCCTGGAGACCATTCAGGCTTGTTCGCATATATATATATATGTATATATATATAAATATGTATATATATATATATATAAATATATATATATATATATATATATATATATATATATATGCAACGAATTTGCCTTGCATATATATACATATATATATATGCAAGGCATTTGAAGGCAACTCAACGGCTTGCTGACTCCTTATGTCCCTTGCGCCTTCAGCCTGAAGTCACCAAAGAAATTTGTTGACTTACTGCAGGGAACACGGGCCACAGGGATAAGAGCCTCGTTGGACATAGAATCACTGTTTACCAACGTACCTGTGGATGAAACAATCGAGAAGATAGCGGACAGAGTGTATCGTGATCCGGCCTGTTCTCCTCTTAGACATACCAGAAAACATTCTAAGGAAACTACTCCAAGCTTGTACTAAAGAGGCACCCTTCTTGAGCCCGAATGGGCACATGTATAAGCAAGTAGATGGGGTCGCCATGGGTTCTCCCCTAGGTGTCCTGTTTGCGAACTTCTACATGGGTACCATCGAGCAAAAAGTCTTAGTCGACATGAACTTGAAACCAGCCATATACTGCAGGTATGTTGACGACATTTTTACACAGGTACCTGATGTCAGACATCTGCAGGAGCTGAAGGAGGCATTTGAGCAGAATTCTGTGTTGCGTTTCACTTACGAGATGGAGAAGGATGGGAAGCTGCCCTTTCTAGATGTAATAGTCATGGAAAGGAGCGGAGGTTTCCACACTGCAGTCTACACTAAGGAAACAAACATAGGAATGTGCCTAAATGCCAACAGTGACTGCCCAGACAGGTACAAGAGGAGTGTTGTTAACGCTTATGTCGACCGTGCTCTCTGCCACAGCTCAGGATGGAAGCAAGTCGACGAGGAACTCTGTAGGGTAAGGCAGGTCCTAGTCAACAACGGCTTCTCCAATGAATTAATTAAGTGAATTAATCACTTAATTAATTCATTCTTATTAATTAATTAATATCTTCTTAATTAATTAATTCCTTCTTAATTAATTAATTCCTTCTTATGTTGTCTTCGTTGAAGACATCATAAGAAGGAAAGTGGAATGCCATGCAACCTCTGAAGAGACAACTAACACAACACCTATACCCCCTATTAGACTATTTTAAAGGAACTTCTTTTCCACAGCTCATAAAACGGAAGAAAGGGTCCTGAAAGATATTGTTAATAGAAACGTTATCCCTACAGACAAAAATCAGAAGATACAACTGACGATTTACTATAAAACCAAAAAAAAAAAAAAGCCAGCCTACTCATGAGAAAATCTCCAGACACAAAGCAGAACGATTTAAAAGAGACCAACGTCGTCTATGCCTTCAAATGCCCTCTTGGGGACTGTAAACCTCAAAAAACTCAGTATATAGGCAAGACAACATCTCTTTCCAGGCGATTAACGATGCATAAGCAACAGGGCTCCATTAAGGAACATATAATCTCTTCCCACAACCAAACCATCACCAGAGAAATCTTAGCAAACAACACAGAAATCATCGATAGATACAGCGATAGCAGGCGGCTTGACATCTGCGAGGCACTACACATCAAGAAGTCAACACCAGCAATCAACAGCCATTTAATGCACAACTATAATCTACCCACTTCAAGACTCCGCTCCAATATAGAAGCATCAAGAAATATGAGCCAATAGGCCCTCTGTAATTACTTTCATTCTTACCTTCAATACCCATTGTTTCGTGTTCTATCCTGTGTTGAAAGTTTTTGTTCACCTTATCCAAAACTGTTGTAACATATCACCTCACCCAAAATGCGGGTATAAAATGAAAAATGAAAGCTGTTTAAATCATAGCATAGTAAGAACTCTGTTTAGTGTTTGCAGGCAATAGTTGTGTGTGTGTAAACTAAAAGTCTTTGAAAATGTAATAAGTTATTACGAAACGCGTTCAAGTGTCGCGTCAGACTAGAAATAAAAATGAATTTTGGAGAATTGATTTTTCAATTACCATCAACAGTGAAAAGAAACATAAGAAAGATCGAGAAAATTCGTGTTAGAATTATTTATCTTACTTTTTCAGTCATATTTAATAATATATATATATATATATATATATATATATATATATATATATATATATATATATATATATATATATATATATATATATATATATATATATATATATATATATATATATATATATATTAGTATATTTTGGTACCAGTCTTTCCTGTAGGCATATATTATTAAATATGACCGAAAAAGTAAGATTAATAATTCTAACACGAATTTTCTCAATCTTTCGTACATTTCTTTTCACTGTTGGAGGTAATTCAAAAATCAATTCTCCAAAATTCATTTTGGAGAATAAAATAAAAATGAATTTTGGAGAATTGATTTTTGAATTACCTCCAACAGTGAAAAGAAATGTACGAAAGATTGAGAAAATTCGTGTTAGAATTATTAATCTTACTTTTTCGGTCATATTTAATAATATATATATATATATATATATATATATATATATATATATATATATATATATATATATATATATATATATATATATATATATATATATATATGTCGTACCTAGTAGCCAGAACGCACTTCTCAGCCTACTATGCAAGGCCCAATTTGCCTAATAAGCCAAGTTTTCATGAATTAATGTTTTTTCGACGACCTAACCTACCTAACCTAACCTAACCTACCTTTTTCGGTTACCTAACCCAACCTAACCTATTAAGATAGGTTAGGTTAGGTTAGGTAGGGTTTGTTAGGTTCGGTCATATATCTACGTTAATTTTAACTACAATAAAATATAATCGACCTCATACATAATGAAATGGGTAGCTTTATCATTTCATAAGAAAAAAATTAGAGAAAATATATTAATTCAGGAAAACTTGGCTTATTAGGCAAATCGGGCCTTGCATAGTAGGCTGAGAAGAGCGTTCTGGCTACTAGGTACGACATACATACATATATATATATATACATATATATATATATATATATATATATATATATATATATATATATATATATATATATATATATATTATATATATATATATATATATATATATATATATATATATATATATATATATATATATATATATATATATATCGCTAATCTCGTCCAATCTCGCTAATCACCCAATTTTTATCAGTAATTCCCGTTCGCTAATTAATTAGTAGTTAATTCGGCGAGAGAACTTGATAAACACTTCCGAAGGATACTTGATCAAAAGTATACTTTGCGTAATAGTGGCTTTAGGCATTGTATGTACTAGCTCTATCTATAAATTCATCAATTTTTTTATCACCCCTTGTATGTATGTATTTTACCTAAATAAACATTTGAATTTTGAATTTGAATTTTGAATCAACCAGACTGTGATTCATACGTCAGGCTGCGAGCAGCCACATCCAACAACAGGCCAGTACAACAACGAGAAGGCCTAGTCGAGGACTGTGCCGCAGATGTTGAGCCCCGAAATCATCGTAAGTTATGTACGTTCCGAGCATGGTTAGGATAGCATAGAGGAAGTGTAGTATGATACAGCGTCATATTTAACCCCACATCTAATCACTCTATAGCAATCACGCTCGAATAAGTTTTTTTTTTTAATTCAGATGTTGAGTCGCCATAACATGACTGAAGACATGATGACAAACCACACATGTGAAGATGAAGAAACGACAACGTTTCGTTTCATCCTGGATCATTATCAAGCCGTATGAAAGAAGAGATTGATTGATTGATTAAGGTTAAGCCATCCAAGAGGTGGCACGGGCATGAATAGCCCGTAAAAGAGAGGAGAGAAAGGTACTGGCAAATATAAGGTAAGAGTGAGGTGAGGAGCAGTTGTTTGTGTTTTATATTCAGCTACTCGGAACTAAAAGTTCCAAGTAGCACGGGCTATGGTGAGCCCGTAAGTGAAGGCTCTTTGGAACCATTATCTGTATCAATAGCTGATACTAGGGATGGGGTCCGTGGACCCCTATGCTACGCGGAAATTAAATCCAAGACCCATAAGGCTGGTCAGACTGGTGAATTGATGGGGCACACATGTTGCTCACAGTTGAGTGCCACAGGAGTCAGCAGGGCTGTTGGCGGGGCTGGCCACAGTCGGCCAGTCTAGGGGAGATGTCCGGGTGTTACAAGAAATTGGTTTCCTTATCCCAGTTCCCCTAAGATGGTTGTCTGGTTGGATTTCCTTCTTCAAGGTGTTGGAGTCGCAGAGGTGGTCGAGGCGTTCTTGAGGGACGACATGCAAAGCACACACAGAAATCACAATAGCGTGATGCATCAAATGAACAAATCCACATGGGCCGTGACGAGGATTCGAACTTGCGTCCAATAGCATCCCAGACGTTGCCTTAATCGATTGAGCTACGACATGGTCAAAAGAGTTGAAACCGAAGTTCTACTGAACTTATTGGATCCTGCAGCCTCTCCGAGGCACAAACCAGGGTTTTACACAACTCCCCCCTTCCCCCATGCACTCAAGCTATGTCAATAGGCCGTTCTCCCTCTTCGCCCTTAATTCATTACACACAGAAATCTTTTGACCATGTCGTAGGAACTTTCTTAAGTTCACATTTAATGATCAAAACTGCAGGTATTATACAGCACATGATGTAAACAATGTTTTAGCGTGTAATCACAATGATTCTGTAATTAACTTAAATGTAAGATCTCTAAGCAAACACTTTGATGATGATAATGCCCTGATTCAAACAGTTGACAACAAATTCTCTTTTGTTGTGTTTACTGAAACGTGGTTAAAAGAGGACACTACTCAACTCTACAACATACCTAACTATTCAGCTATTCACAACTGTCGTCCTGTACAAAGAGATGGTAATACTTCTCTTTACTACCACCAAGAACTGACTTGCTTGAAAGTAATTTAATCTATAGACCCTTATGGAGAGTATATATTTGCCTGTTTCAGAGAAGGGTAACGATGCTGTCCTGACTGTGGGAGCAGTCTACAGGATTCCTAACACTGATGTGACTGAATTTAACTCTAACCTTAGAAATCTAATACTAGATAACAGACTGAACAAAAACCACTTAATTATTTCTGGTGACTTTAACGTTGACCTCTGCGAGCCTGATAACCTTCCTGCTGCTGGTTTCCTCAACTGTATGAATTCCTGCTTCCTCATGCCCTTAATCACTAGACCTACTAGAATCACTGATAGTACTGCCACGGCTCTTGATCACATCTGGACCATCATAGCCGCTCCGCTTACTTCAGGAATAATCATCGATAGCACTACAGACCATTACCCCACAGGCCATTACCCCACATTTCTCCTAACCAACATTAACAAACCACCTCTAGAGACAAGGGAGATAAGCTTCAGGCTGCATAATGAAACTGCTATAGGAAATTTTATAGCTGCTGCTGCTAATATCAACTGGGAATCTGAATTAGGTAACATAGGGGACATCAATCTAGCAGTGGAATCTTTTCTTCAAAAAACTCTCAGCCTTTATAACACCCACTGTCCTATGCTAACGAAACCAGTCACAACTAAAAGGCTAAACAATCCTTGGCTTACAAAGGGAATACTTAAATCCATTAATAAAAAACATGACCTTGAGAAGAAGTATAGGTTAGGAATCGTCTCCAAAGAATTTTCAAAGAATTACTCATCATTGTTGTCTAAAATAATTAGAAGAGCCAAAATTAAATACCATGAAGATAAATTTACCCACACAAAGGGCAACATTAAGAAAACATGGAACACAATTTCACAAATATTGGGATCAAATAAGATTTTAAATAACAAACCAATACTCCTGTCCAATAACGATGGTCTGCTTTCAGCCTCTGATACTGCTTTTGAGTTCAATAGGTTCTTCTCTTCCATTGGGTCATCCCTTGCTAATGATATTCCATCTTCCAGTACTAATATTCAAGACTATATTATTATATTACCTGTATATTATCTTACAGGTAACTATCCACAGTCTCTCTACCTAATGCCTAATAATTCCACTGATGTTACTGACATAATACTTTCCCTTAAAACCAAGTCTAGTGCCCTTGAGGAGATACCAACTCTAATTTACAAAAAAGCCTCCAGATCTTTAACTCCTGCCATTGCATTGCTCTTCAACAAGTCACTTGAACTCCAAACCTTTTCAGATATACTAAAAAAAGCGAGAGTAACCCATGTCCACAAATGTGGTGATCCCACGGATGTGAACAACTTCAGACCTATATAAATTCTGCCAAACTTGTCAAAAATATTTTAAAAACTAATCTACAAGCAGCTTTACTCTTATCTTATGGCTTCAGACCCAAAAAAGCACTAACGATGCACTTTTTTTTTGAGATATATACAAGAGTTGTTACATTCTTGTACAGCCACTAGTACGCATAGCGTTTCGGGCAAGTCCCTGGAATACGATCCCCGCCGCGAAGAATCGTTGTTACAACCAAGTACTCATTTTACTGTTGAGTTAAACAGAGGCTACAGTTAAGGATTTACGCCCAGTAAATCCTCCCCGGCCATGATACGAACCCATGACAAAGCGCTCGCGGAACGCCAGGCGAGTGTCTTACCACTACACCACATAGACTATATACTTATTTATTTACGTAAATACGAGACTACACATACTTATTAGTATGATTAACTTGATACATGCAGCTCTTGATAAAAATGAGTTCCCTGTTGGGTTATTTGTGGACCTGCGTAAGGCTGTTGACACTGTCAACCACCAGAACCTTCTTCTTAAATTACAGCATTATGCAGTCAGAGGTCACTCCCTGCAATACCTTAAGTTTTACCTTACTGACAGGCTCCAGTATGTTTCTGTGAATAATTCAATTTCTCCCACCCTACCCATCAACATTGGTGTTCTCCAGGGCAGCATACTCGGCCCTCTCCTCTTTCTCATCTACATTATTGACCTTCCAAATGCCTCCCAACATCTCAAACCAATTCTATTTGCTGACAACACGACCTTCATTTACTCCAGTCCTGACCCTCTTGCTCTAAATGTCACAGTGAATACTGAGCTAAATAAAGTCCATCACTGGCTAATTGCCAACAAACTCACCCTCAATATTGACAAAACTTTCTATTTTGTTTGGCAATAAATCCTCAAAACAAATAAATCTCAGGATAAACAATACCCTAATTTGTAACAAAGTAGATGGCAAATTCCTCGGTGTTCTCATTGGCCAGAAGATGAATTTCCAGGGACACAATCTAAATATATTAAAAAAAGTTTCAAAAACTGTTGGCATTCTTTCTAAGATCAGATATTATGCACCTCGCCCTGCCTTGGTGACACTCTATTGCTCTCTCATATATCCTTATCTCAACTATGGGTATTTGTGCTTGGGGTTCTACTACCCAAAATCATTTACGTCCTCTAATTACTCAACACAAAGCTGCTATTAGGACAATATCTAACTCATGCCCCAAACATCACTCGGTACCCTTACTCAAATCTCTGAATATGTTAGATATTAAGTCACTGCACATTCTCTCATGTGTATTATACATATATATAAAACGCTGAACTGTAATATCAATCCTGGCCGTAAAAGCTTCTTAGAAGGTTGTAACAGATCCCATGAGCACCACACCAGAAACAAATACCTATTTGATATTCCAAGAGTACGACTTAATCAAACTTGAAATGCATTACAAATCAAGAGATCTAGAATGTAGAATGACCTTCCCAATCATGTTAAAGACTGTACCTCTCCCAATCAGTCTAAGATAAAAACTAAGTACTATCTAATTAACTCCATGTAACCTACCTCACCCCCAAAATGTCAACCCATTTCTACTATTTTAAACAATGCTGTTTGTTGTCCAAATTGTATTTTTGCTATTTTTTCTGCTATGTTCCCCTCCCCTTTTTTTATTTATTTTTATTTTCTCAACACAATTTATACTTTAATCTCAATTAGTATTAAGTTTTAGTTTTAGTGTTTTTCCTGCCCGAAATGCTTTGCGTAACAGTGGCTTTAGGCACTGTATGTACTAGCTCTATCTATCAATCCATCAATGTTTGTATCTCACCTTGTATGTATGTGCTTTACCTGAATAAATATTTGATTTGATTTGATTTGTTAATACTGGCGAGGATGTCGTCGTGGTCGCGGTCGGTGAGCCGTGTGCTGATATTCGTGGCGAAGACGGTCCTGTCCGCCAGGTGGCGTGAGGGTGATGCCGGCATCTTGCAGGGCCGTCGTGGCGGTGAATATCTTCTCAAGGTCCGAATCCCTGGAAAAGAACAGGTGAACACCCTCGCGTGTTCCTCTGATGTCTGCCGGTGAGACGTTGGCCGTGCCAGAGATTTGTGTTAAAATCTCGGCGTTGGAGAGAACGAGGTTCTCTCGGAGGCGAACCCCGACCCTATGGAACATGATGCAGGTGGGCCCTGGACCATAGGAACTTGGGTCGGCAGTAAAGAAGGATGCTTGGAATGTGATGTGGAGTTGCCTATGTCACACTCAGGCCGAATATCTCTGTTGTCGTGTCAGGAGGGGGGATAGGAGCACGTAAGAGAGATAGGAATAGGATGAATGTAAGAATAAGGTAAGAATCCTGTTTTAACCTTTCTCTTTCCTGCTCCTCACCTTTCTCTAACTGAGTATCTGAATCTAAAATAACATTCTTTCTTTATAGGGTACTCATGCCCGTGCCACCTCTTGGGTGGCTTAATCTTCATCAATCATTTCTTCTATCACGCGGCTCATAATGGTCCAGGACGGACCGAAACGTCGTCGTTTCGTTACCTGTTTTTTATATATTTTATTTTCTAATATGTTATTGTTTGCTTAGCATATTGTAAAACATTTGAGATAAAGACAAAATAAAGAATTATTTTACCATAATACCTAACCTTTAAAAGCCAGAAATAGCCGCACTATTATTGGCTAGCCGACCCTTTCATTCGCTCATCACCAAGCCACCATTGTAAGACTTCCATTCACCTCTCCCATTCACTCCATTCACTAGTCAAGTAAAGGCGTTCTTTCTCTCCTGTCCTCACCTATTCCATGCGCCCCTACCTCCAGAGAGTGAGCCATTATGTCTATGACTGCAAGTGTGTATATGGAGTTGTACGAGTCGTATCTAAAGGTCTTGGGCGTTTGTAAAAATTCATCTGACATGATTGTCAACGGTTAAATAATCATCTGTTTCACTTATGAGGTCGTTTAGATATTTTTGCCTGAGTGATGTAAAAATGTATTATTTAGAGTTATAATAAAGTAGTCATCTTTTGTTTCACTGTCTATGTAAGACTGTCCCTTTCTTAAGATTAATGTGTTAATTGTATTTTGAATATTACTATTTGGTAAATTAATATAATAGACAAAATAATAATTTCCAGAGCAGTGTTTGCTACACCTAACATGAAAGCTCAGGGATAAGGATCAACATCTCAAGGTGAGACCTGATTGCCTTTCAGTTCTTACCTGTCAACTCATGAATTTTAATAAGCAGTAAGATGTGGTGAATTTATTAATGCATGTTGGAAGGAGTGAAGGAAGAGGAGGTTACCGAGGTCCTCGCTTGAGGGACTAGACCCGTGTGGAGGTTCTCAGCCTGGTGGCTACGAACCTCCACACACATTGAGATGATGTAAACAAGAATTTGCTACTATTTAATGCGCCCCGATCATGGAACATTATTCCAAACACCGAAGACATTCCAAACATCCCAGGCCTTCCTAGCCCCCAAGTCATTCTATGCACACCAGCCATTCCAAGCACCCCAACCATTTCATACACCCTAGCCATTCCGAGCTCCTCAGTCACCTCAGCCATTCCGAGCTCCTCAGTCACCTCAGCCATTCCGAGCTCCTCAGTCACCTCAGCCATTCCGAGCTCCTCAGTCACCTCAGCCATTCCGAGCTCCTCAGTCACCTCAGCCATTCCGAGCTCCTCAGCCATTCCGAGCTCCTAAGTCACCTCAGCCATTCCGAGCTCTTCAGTCACACCAGCCATTCCAGTCACCTCAGTCATTCTATTCACACCAGCCATTCCAATCACCACAGCCATTCCAATCACACCTGCCATTTCAATCACCTCAGCCCTTCCAATTACCCAGGTCATTCCAAACACCCCAGCTATTTATGCGAGAGTGTGGGGGGCTAATAATCATTTTTTTCAGCTAACAGCTAACGCGTGGGGCCTCCTGGTACCAGGGTAGCTTGTATCGAGGGCGGGTGAGCTTGGAGGTATGGCTAAGTTGTCTTCAGATGCTGTCAAAGGCAGTGATCGATAACCAATCTCCATATTAATCCAAACCTGCAAGAGGATATCAGTCTAGCGTTAAATCTGGAGTGGAACCGGAGTGATGCCTTTGACTTCTCTGTTACTTGTAATGACAAGTTGGAACAAATTGTTCATGTTTTTAGTGCCTGTAAAATTATATTCAAATGGTCAAGATTATTTTTTGAACTTCAATTATTGAGAAGTTATTATCTATAGCATTTGAGGATTAAAGGTAATTCAAGTCATTAATTCTAGAAGTTTGAATATGAATAAAAATTATTTATTTATTTCTTAAATTCACAGCATTTCTAATGACTAATGGCAATCAGAGTGTAATCAGTGTACACTGTTGTCCGTAATTCCTTAACTAGAATGACCAACAGAGCTATTGTTGTGTGTATAGAGCACATCATTTTCATCTTAATGATTGTTCCAAAGTTGCGGTAATGTCATGATCACTTTGTTCTAGTCTATATCAGTGTCACACTGTTGTTGTTCTAGTCTATATCAGTGTCACACTGTTGTTCTAGTCTATATCAGTGTCACACTGTTGTTGTAGTCTATATCAGTGTCACACTGTTGTTGTAGTCTATATCAGTGTCACACTGTTGTTCTAGTCTATATCAGTGTCACACTGTTGTTGTAGTCTATATCAGTGTCACACTGTTGCTCTAGTCTATATCAGTGTCACACTGTTGTTGTAGTCTATATCAGTGTCACACTGTTGTTGTAGTCTATATCAGTGTCACACTGTTGCTCTAGTCTATATCAGTGTCACACTGTTGTTGTAGTCTATATCAGTGTCACACTGTTGTTGTAGTCTATATCAGTGTCACACTGTTGTTCTAGTCTATATCAGTGTCACACTGTTGTTGTAGTCTATATCAGTGTCACACTGTTGTTGTAGTCTATATCAGTGTCACACTGTTGTTCTAGTCTATATCAGTGTCACACTGTTGTTGTAGTCTATATCAGTGTCACACTGTTGTTGTAGTCTATATCAGTGTCACACTGTTGTTCTAGTCTATATCAGTGTCACACTGTTGTTGTAGTCTATATCAGTGTCACACTGTTGTTGTAGTCTATATCAGTGTCACACTGTTGTTGTAGTCTATATCAGTGTCACACTGTTGTTCTAGTCTATATCAGTGTCACACTGTTGTTGTAGTCTATATCAGTGTCACACTGTTGTTCTAGTCTATATCAGTATCACACTGTTGCTCTAGTCTATATCAGTGTCACACTGTTGTTGTTCTAGTCTATATCAGTGTCACACTGCTGTTGTTGTAGTCTATATCAATGTCACACTGTTGCTCTAGTCTATATCAGTGTCACACTGTTGTTGCTCTAGTCTATATCAGTGTCACACTGTTGCTCTAGTCTATATCAGTGTCACACTGTTGTTGCTCTAGTCTATATCAGTGTCACACTGTTGTTGCTCTAGTCTATATCAGTGTCACACTGTTGTTGCTCTAGTCTATATCAGTGTCACACTGTTGTTGCTCTAGTCTATATCAGTGTCACACTGTTGCTCTAGTCTATATCAGTGTCACACTGTTGTTGCTCTAGTCTATATCAGTGTCACACTGTTGTTGCTCTAGTCTATATCAGTGTCACACTGTTGTTGCTCTAGTCTATATCAGTGTCACACTGTTGTTGCTCTAGTCTATATCAGTGTCACACTGTTGCTCTAGTCTATATCAGTGTCACACTGTTGTTGCTCTAGTCTATATCAGTGTCACACTGTTGTTGTAGTCTATATCAGTGTCACACTGTTGTTGCTCTAGTCTATATCAGTGTCACACTGTTGTTGCTCTAGTCTATATCAGTGTCACACTGTTGTTGCTCTAGTCTATATCAGTGTCACACTGTTGTTGCTCTAGTCTATATCAGTGTCACACTGTTGCTCTAGTCTATATCAGTGTCACACTGTTGTTGCTCTAGTCTATATCAGTGTCACACTGTTGTTGCTCTAGTCTATATCAGTGTCACACTGTTGTTGCTCTAGTCTATATCAGTGTCACACTGTTGTTGCTCTAGTCTATATCAGTGTCACACTGTTGCTCTAGTCTATATCAGTGTCACACTGTTGTTGCTCTAGTCTATATCAGTGTCACACTGTTGTTGCTCTAGTCTATATCAGAGTCACACTGTTGTTGCTCTAGTCTATATCAGTGTCACACTGTTGTTCTATCGCGCCACCAGTATCGCGTCCTTTGTGTGTTGTTCTTGTAGCATTCCTTCTGTGTAGATCTTGCTTATGGTCTTGAGTAATACACAGACTCCTTCTTGGCTTTATTAATTGTGGTTGAACAAATATCCAGCACACCAGGGTCCAGAGATCCTGCTCTGAGCTAGTTTTGGAAAACCCGACACCATTTATTAATATTAAATACAATAAGCAGATAATATTGCTGCTGTTGTATACACAAGTTAACCCATAGAAAATGTAGCCAGTAATGGAATTTTCCGTCAATAGAAAACGGGATATCATTGCCACATAGTGCTATAAATTCGCTAGCTATTCTGTTGGGAATTATTTCTAAATATAGCAGTCTATGGACTTTTAGCATCAGAAAAACATCACATTTGAATTAACCTAATTATCAATATTAAAATAGAGTAAGTGTGACCTTTCTACAACTTATTGACATCTGGACAAAGAGCCTGGACCTAGATTCAGGAAGCTCTGTGTATTTCTTCATAAGTGGGTTTGCTACGAAGGTTCCTAAGTGCGCCCTAAGAAGATGCTTAGGTGCGATTCAATAAGGTATACTTAGGAAGAAAATTGTTGGTTCACCTGCGTGCCGATAGAGGTCACTACTGTGTTTCGTTTGGCCAATCAGAGAGCAGCAACATTCTTCATATTGAAGATTTAGCGCTGGCTTATCGGAGCTCTACTGCCTCCTATTTACGTCGAATTTTCTTATAAAATTAGTATATTTCGAAGTAAAACAATGTTTTTTCAACTTCTACAGGCAGCACGGACACTGTAGTAAACAAATATGTTACATTTGTTGTTTACCTACGTAATTCTAAGAGATACTGTGTAGCTGTCCTTGTTGCTCGGAAGATGCGCTGACAATTATTGTATATATTTACTGAATTTACCCAAGGGCCATTAACTATCTAGTGACCTCGAAGAGGACAGAAAGCCGGCGGCTTGTTAAAGGGCCCGGCAATTGTTTTTAATGATATTTTTTAGCTGGAATTTGGCATTTACGGCTTCAGCGGGTAGGCGGTTCCATGGGTTTATAGCCCTCTTGGTGGAAAAAAAACATCTGTTTTCAGTCCTACTTGAGAGAACATACTCTCCAACACTATATCTGTGATTGTCCTGTTATCAGTGACTTCATACCAAATGGTATGAGGTATTTTGAGCTCTGTAATTACTTCATACACTCAGGAATATTGGAAGATATTCTTGTGCTGCACTCAGATTTTGCCAGTGGAGGCTAATAGATCAGCATTAAGTATTTTGTTCTCTCCTAATTCCATGTATGACTGGCCATCCTGTGAGGTGAGGATGTTGGGTGAGCTTGTAGCTGGTTTTTGATCTACACTGTGTGGTCCTTTATACAGAACAGGGAAGCAGCACATTGCTGTGTATACCTAAACATGTTTAAAAATACATTGTTTGAGAGGAGTTTTGTAGAAACTGGTAAGAGTAATTATAATATAATGTTTCCATGATTCAGTGCTTACCTCTTGTGAAAATTGCTTAGAGTTGTTTAGTCAGAGTTGATTTGTTTTTTGTATTGAGGCTGGTATTTTCTAAATTGATTCCATGTACAGTATGTCTAACCATCCTGTGAGATGGGAGTATTAGATAAACTTATAGCTAGTTTTTTATCTACACTGTGTAATATTCCATATAGAATAGGGTAGCAGCACATTGCTGTGTATACCTAATCTTCTTAATAAAAAAAATCAGTAATAAAGATTTTAAATTATAGTTTGTATTATTACAAATACAGTACTGTATTATCCTTATTAAATCATGTTGACCATGGATCATTAAGATCTCATGTTGATATGTAATACAAGTCATATTTCTTTTGAACTGCTAATCCATGCTAATCATTCATTAAATTGTGCATTATGTCTCAATTTTTCACTTCCTTGGATATACTGTACAGTACAAAAAGATAGGATAAAAATAAACCAGTAATATTTCTTTCATTACATTTTTCATTTAAATAACTGCATCAATATTTTTACAGCTGACAGGATTTGTTTTCCCATACAGGTGCATTATTTGTTAAAAAAAATTGGTTTATTGTTACACACAATGGTGCTACATAGCCTTCCCAGCTTGGTGCCTTCTTTTAATACTTACTGATTAAAAAATAAATAATAAATACATTTTATTCAGGAAAAGTACATACAGTTGATTTACAAACATAATGTTGGATTTATAGGCAGAGCTAGTACATACAATACCTAAAGCCACTAATACTCATAGCATTTCGGGCAAGGTGTGGGGAAAAAAAACACAGACTAAAACTTAATAGTAATCGGGATTAGGTATAAATTGTGTTGAAAGAAGGAATAAAAAATACCAAAAGGGGGTTAACATTAGCATAAATCAGCAATTGCACATGTTGGTGAACAGCGTTGTTTAAAAAATAACAAGACATGGGTTGACATTTAGGAGGTAAGTTAGGTTACATGGAGTTAATTAGGCAGTACTTGGTTTAACTCTTAAACTGGTTGAGAGAGGTACAGCCTTTGACATGATTCGGGAGGTCATTCCACATTCTGGGTCCCTTGATTTGTAGAGCACTTCTAGTTTGGTTACACACAGCCAAATTGAGTAACAGGAAGAGGTCTTGGACACAAATTTGTTCCATGCTAAATGTAGAGGAATCAGCTGAGTATTCCTCAAATAAAATAAGTTGCCTCAGCTTATAAGGTAAATAAAATAAGCATTTCTCAAATAAGTAGCTGCCTCACCTCACTGCCTTACTGCTACATAGCCTTCCCGGCATGGTGCCTTCTTTTGATAATTACTTGTTCCACACCCAAATTGTATAACAGGAAGAGGTCTTGGACCCCTACTTCCCTCTCTCTTTTTTAATAATCTATATAGTCATAATTATAGCTTTAAGTATTCAATGAATAAAGTTTTTGACATTTTTACCCTTTTCCTTACCTAACATCATTTGTGCAGCATATTTTTATTTTATGTCTCACCCAGATTTAATTTCAAAATAAAACCAAACTAAATAAATTAGAAATGGGTATGTATAGCTAAGGTACACCCTTACTACTAGGTGAACAGGGGCATTTGGTGATAGTAAATGATCCCATCAGGCAGGGCTCATCACCTTCTCTCATATTTCATGTTCACCAGTGTTTATTTACTTAATAACTACTGGTATAATATCTTGCTATTATAAAACTAATTCTACTATCATCAAACACATATTTACTTC
>NC_091156.1:25806436-25816230 GCF_040958095.1 Procambarus clarkii | reverse complement strand
TCACCGCCACCACTGTCCGCCCGCCGCCACCCCTGTCCGCCCGCCGTCGCCACTGTCCGCCCGCCGTCGCCACTGTCCGCCCGCCGCCGCCACTGTCCGCCCGCCGCCACTGTCCACCCGCCGCCACTATCCGCCACCGCCGCCACTGTCCGCCACAGCCGCCACTCTCCGCCGTACAGCCTCCCCTCTCTCCGTTAGTAAATAATTATAATTGTTAGTAAATAATAAAAGAAATATAAATTATTAGATTTTTTTTACCCTTAAATTGGTTTTAATATTTAAATTGAAAATAATAATATAATATAAAATATAATAAAAATAATATAATATAAAATATAATTTAATTTCAAGAAATTTAACTTTAAACACAAAGATGTGAAAAGGGTTCAGATTATTGGCTCAAACCTTTCATAAGAGATTCATATTGGTATATGAATGGATTATGAATGACTCATGTTAGGAGTGTAAAGTTGCCACAACATCTCAAATTAGTGTTAGATACATATGTCTTGGTTATAAGTTTTGGAAACCTATTTAAGTCCACACACAATATCGTATCTGATACGATAAAACAAACGTTTCCAATACTTTCAAATATTTCCAGATATGTTGTGGCAACCTAAAATTGTTTGCTGGGAACATTTTAGTGTCTCCCCAGTGTCCAGGCAGTAACAGTCTGGTGTCCAGGCAGTAACAGTTTGGTGTCTCCCCAGTATCCGGGCAGTAACAGTCTGGTGTCTCCCCAGTGTCCAGGCAGTAACAGTTTGGTGTCTCTCCAGTGTCTGGGCAGTAACAGTCTGGTGTCTCCCCAGTGTCCAGGCAGTAACATTTTAGTGTCTCCCCAGTGTCCAGGCAGTAACAGTCTAGTGTCCAGGCAGTAACAGTTTAGTGTCTCCCCAGTGTCCGGGCAGTAACAGTCTGGTGTCTTGTAATGATCTGGGGCTCAGATCATTAGTTCTCCCTTCTCCCCTCCTTTCCTTCTCCCTCTCCCCTCCTTTCCTTTTCCCTCTCACCTCCTTCCTTCTCCCCTCCCCTTGGCCGTCATTCGTCTCCTCCTCTTCCTCCCCCTCCTGTCGCCCATTTGTCAGGGTCAAGAGGTTGACCTGAGGGTGGTCTTGGATACCGTTGGCTTCCCCCCACTCAACTTCCCTACTCAGATGTTTCCCTTTCCATCCCCCTCTCATCCCCCCTCTTCCCCTCTCTCCGGCCTCTTCCCCATACCAAGCAGAGTCAAATGTCCCTACCCTTGATCTTAGAGGAGACAGGCTGGAACATAATTTATCAGTTTTGTAAACATTGCTCGCTGGTGCACTGGGGCTCCATAGAGGCGCCTTGTCTCCCTTCTCATAGCTGGGGAGAGCTGACTCAATCTTCAGGAATTCATGTAGCTTTCCATGGCAGATCAGTGAAGGTGATTGGCCTGAGATAAGGGCCAAGTCCTTATTGGCCCAAGAGAGCCAGACCTCAGGCCTACGTGTTAAATGGTTGGCCATTGCCAAAATAATGGGTGGTGCCCTGGGGGTGTATTAGATGGTGGGAGGAGTAATCCTTCCCAGCAATAAGTTGGTAAAACAAAATTTCATCAGTGTGTCTTGAGAGTGTATTAGGAACAGGGCCGCAAGCTCGTATCCTAGGGGCGGAGGGCAGCCATCAACATCTTGGCCGTGGTGCGGGTATTTTAAAGTATAGTAGCACTTGAGTTTCGTGCCCTCAATAAATATCCATTGTGCCTCTAGGGAATAGAATAGGTTATGTGTTCAAATTGTCTTAATTTACATGTTTCATAAAATAAATTGTATAGCTTGTCCAGTGGTATTCACTTAACTCCCCTTTGATATATTTTGTTACTTTGCCATTTTTAGGTGTTGTATTGGAAGCCCCCCAGGTTCTCCTACAATTAATCGATACTAAAGTTGCCCTTGGATTTAAATTAGTAACGTAAATTACACAAACTAATTTTCCAAAATTTATTACTGAAAGTCCTATTACCCTGGGAGTCCCATGGTTACTGATTCCTTGCCTTCCTGGGGGATCGGTGAGAGACACATTCAGGTATGGTTGGTCGGGAAGGTGGTGGCAGTGCAAATGTGTTTTGTTATTTTTTTTTAACTAATAACCCTTGTCCTTGGGGTATCTTCCTCATTTAATATTCCTCTTATATACGTGGCAGTCCAGTGAGGGGTCATACTGGACTGTAACAGTGTTAAGCTGGGGTATTGAGTGAAGAGAGACAGAGAATTACAACAGAGAGCGTATAGTACGATTATGAGAGATCACAAGATAACAGGATTAATACTGGGGAACATTGGGTTATTACTATAGAGGCCGCGGTTATTACGACAGGGTAAAGCGGTCATTACAATGGTGGCAGCGGTGGGATGTTCGAAGGTTTCTGGGGGCAGCTGGATATTTCCGTGCCACATTGAGGGTTTTGCAAGTACAACAGCACCGCTAACTGAGCTCACTAAGAAAAATGTTAAATTCGTTTGGAAACCTGAGCATGATAACGCTTATGCAAAATTAAAAAGTCAACTCATTACACCCCAGTCTTGGCGTACCGGATTTTGATAAGGAGTGGGAAGTACACACTGACGCCAGTGGCATAGCTATTGGTGGGTGCTTAATGCAACGTGATAATGACAATCTTCCTCACCCAGTTGCATATTTCAGCAGGAAGGTTAAGGGTCCGGAGGTCCGCTATTCTGCAACGGATAGGGAGGCTTTGGCTGTGGTAGAAAGTGTCAGGTACTTTGAACCGTATCTTTTCCAACGTCACTTTGTCATTTATACAGATCACAGGGCGTTGACTCATATTTTTAAGAAAAGAACTAAGTGCCCTCGCATGTCACGTTGGTCTCATGAACTAGCTGCTCACTCATTCCAAATACTTTACAAGCCTGGTCCATCACATGTTGTACCAGACACTTTGAGTAGAAACATTGCTACTATTAACGTAAATCTTAATATTGAAAATATTTCCAGTGAGAAAATGCGAGAATTCCAGATGAACGAACCAAGGTGGAAGGAAATTATTGAACTTTTGGAGGGAGGAAAATATCCGTCGAAGAAACGTAATTTAGCATTCATGATTTTGAAATGAAGGATGGGGTCTTATTTTATGTAAAGGGACAGCAGGATCGTGCAGTTTTTCAGTTGGTTATCCCAGAGGTGTTGAAGAAGTCGGCGTTGAAACTCGCACATTCGTCTAAGATTGCAGGTCATCCGGGGATTTTTAAAACTCACATGAAAGCCAAGTCACTCTTTTTCTTCCCCGGTATGTTAACAGAGGTCATTAACTTCGTTAAGTCCTGTGGTCATTGTCAAAGGAGGAAAGGTACCCTTAAGGTACAACTCCATTGCAAGAATTCCCAGAATTTTGGAACCTTTAGATCGGGTGGGGGCTGATCTGATTGATCTGCATCACAGTCATTCAGGAAACCGTTACGTATTGGTGTTGGTAGACCACCTGTCCAGGTACACCACACTGATTGCATTGCCTCAGAAGATTCACGAACTGTTGCAAAGGCGTTCTTAGATAGGTTGTCACGGTATTTGGTCCCCCTAAAGTGTTAGTTTCTGACCGAGGTCAGGAATTTAATGGGAATATTTTTAGAGAAGTATGTAAAATTATAGAAACCACTTCAGCATTCACTACGGCTATCACCCTCAGGCTAACGGCATGACAGAACGGACGAACCGGTCAGTTAAAGATATGCTTGCAATTCTTGCAGAGCATGATGCAAATTCGTGGGACGAACAACTCCCCTATGTCCAGTTGGCTCTGAACACTGCCATCCATCGTCCATTAACACCCAACCCCTTTTGCTGTTCACAGGGCATTCATGTAATTTCCGTCAGGTCTGCTTAACAGACATAATATTGTATATGGGGAAGACTACCCATCAGAAGTTTTAAATAAGATGAAAAATGCATGGAGAATTGTAGCCAGGGCTTCCAAGACAGCACGAGACCGCTATGCTCAGCATTATGACAAGAAGGTACGACCTCTTGAGTTGAAAGTCGGGAGTCTTGTGTTGAGAGTTAATGAGGCGGCTCCTGCCAATCAAAGTAGGAAACTTGCACCTAGATGGCGGGGCCCTTACCGAGTAATTGAAAGAAAAGGTCCGGTTAATTTTGTTATTAAATTTTTGAAGACCAAGTTGAGGAACGATTCACATTAATAAATTAAACCTATCACGCGAGGGAGGAACTAGAGCTGCCTTCAGCAAGTCTAATTCCTGACCTGTCTAATGATCCAAGTGCTGAGTCAGATGATGAGGATGACCTCCTGTCAGACCTCATCAGTAGTCAAGTTCAATCTTGTCACCCTATGGTAACAAGGTCGCGAGCTGTACAGTAAATTGTTATGAGCTCCCTAGTCAGGTTTAGTAACAATCTTAGAATTATCCTGTAGAGGCATGGTGTATTTGCTGATGTGCATGACTCAGGTAGCATACTTGCCTTGCTCTGGGGTTTCCAACTTCCTATACCTCAGAGTAATATCCATGCTTCCGCCATTTGTTGTTGTCTGTCTTTCTCAGGTCTGATGGTACATCAGTTCCAGCCTCCCAGTCACACGTGAACCAAGGATCGAGATCAGCAGGTCTGGGGATGACCCACCTGGCTGATAAGATCGGGGTCTGAGGCACGTTACATAAAGTCCTCCCCCTTG
Organism: Procambarus clarkii; assembly: GCF_040958095.1. Lineage (NCBI taxonomy): Eukaryota > Metazoa > Arthropoda > Malacostraca > Decapoda > Cambaridae > Procambarus > Procambarus clarkii. The sequence goes on along the minus strand of NC_091156.1, from coordinate 25,811,558 downwards.
TACCCGGTAACTCGTCAATTGGTTATCCGGAAGGGGTGACTGGCGTACAGTCACCCGGCCGACACTTCACGTCACTAACGAGGTTGTCCCAGTCCAGCCATGCTGTCTTCATGGAGCAGAGTCCAGTCACCATCACACCGTGGGCAAGCTGTCTCAAGGTCACCAACCAAGCCCACCAGCCGCGTAGTCAAGACTGCGGGAAAACCGGAAGTGGAAGACGAGTGGTCTACGAAGAAGAACGCTAATTGCAAGGACTTGTCAGCTCTCTCAAAACCTGCGGTTGCGTCGTCTGTGGAAACCAAGATGCAACACGGTGGTCTCAGGTACGAACAGCACTACCCCTACAGAGTGCTTGCGGAATCGCCAGATGAGGTACAATCCTGTACCTCGGCCCAAGTTCAGCTGCACGGAAGGTGTACCGGCCCAGTAGTACCGGGATAACAAGTAAACGCCGGTAGATAACGTCGCCCAGGAGCTGAGGCAGAGCCCACCTGTCCTGTCACCATGCCATCCTCTTCAACGCCACTCGAACCTCACTACCAACACGAGACATCGTGACACGTCGAAGCTGTGCTCTACTGTGGCAGCCATGGTTAACAACAATCCATCATGACTGTTTGGGGAGCGATAAGAAGAGGTGAACCCGGGTTCCTGTTAGCGGGGTCCACCTAAGCTGACAGCCGCCAGCTGTCAGCTGTCACTCAAGTCAGGTGCGGGAAGTACGAGACCCCCTGTACTGTCCGCAGTTGGCCGAGGCCGGAAATGGAACTTCCAGACGACCAGGATCTTCAAGCAACATGAGGTAGTCGCCGGAATCTACAGCAACGAAATGTCAACAGGAACGAACGAGAGAAAATATTTATAGAAAAGTTTCATATAAAAATAAACGCTATTAATATAGTAAACTGTGGTAACTCGGAACAGTTCAACTTTTAATTTTCCTTCTGATAGTAAGCACCTATATACCTTCGGAAAGTTCTCTGGACAGTATTAAATGTTGAAAACTAGCACTAGTGAAATAGAGAAATAAATCTAGAAAGTGAACATTAGAAAATGACCCTGTCTCTAGATAAGTTGTATGAGTGAACTGGTTTGAGAACCATCTAGTAGGGTCTCTAGAAACGTTGATCAGTGGGGAACTTTATCTAGATTTTTCTAGATCCTAGATACTGATAGTTATACATATATTTTTTTTTATTTTTTTTGTGGTTACTGAACAATAAGGGTGTGGTACACAGTCTGACAAATGTTCACCCGCTGTTGTTGTGGACTTGAATATGAACTCTGGGATATTAGGAGTTTGAGGAACTTATATCCAGAGTGTTGTTGTTGGTTAAGGGACATGTCTGTGGACATTGAATTTTTTTTAATAATAAAAATATTTTTGTGTATTTTCTTTAGATTTTAAGATTGGGATGCGCTGTGGTGGACAGTTGCCACAGGTGTGGAGTGGAACACTAGGTCCCTGAGAGGTAGTGTTCTCTATTTGATATAATTTTATAATTGTTAATTTTTTAATGACATTGATTTTTTTTTAATGTTTTGTGTGATGTGTTTGATCTTTATTCCAGGTGGAATACTGGATAGCTGAAGGCTATCAGCTGATTTTAGCTAGTTAGTAATTGTTAGGTTTGGATTTCTCCAGTTATTTGTTACTATATCAAGACAGTATAGGATATTTTGTCTACCAGGTAGTTGGAAGGGTACGGGGCTGCATCCAAGTGGACAGTCAGGATTATAGGGCGGTCTCAGTCCTTATGTTTTATGTATTATTACTGTTGTGTTGATAGGTATAAATACATGCTGGGGCACACCTTTTGGGTGTGCCATTATTGTTGTTGGAGTATTGTATGGAATTAGTTAGGATTAGATAATTTCTTTTGTTTTGAGGCATTGGTTTAATATAGTGTTGGGTTAAAAATGTTGTTTTTGGAGTTAATGGTTAGGGTAGGGCAGGATTTCTGGATAAGAAAAGTGTGTGTAACTTGCTTTACACACAAATTTCTTAATTTCCGAGGAGGGGGAGTTGTAATGATCTGGGGCTCAATCATTAGTTCTCCCTTCTCCCCTCCTTTCCTTCTCCCTCTCCCCTCCTTTCCTTCTCCCTCCCCCCTCCTCCCCTTGGCCGTCATTCGTCTCCTCCTCTTCCCCCCCCCTGTCGCCCATTTGTCAGGGTCAAGAGGTTGACCTGAGGTGGTCTTGGATACCGTTGGCTTCCCCACTCAACTTCCCCACTCAGATGTTTCCCTCTCCATCCCCCTCTCATCCCCTCTCTTCCCTCTCTCCGGCCTCTTCCCCATACCAGGCAGAGTCAAATGTCCTACCCTTGATCTTAGAGGAGACAGGCTGAACATAATTTATCAGTTTTGTAAACATTGCTCGCAGGTGCACTGGGCTCCATAGAGGCGCCTTGTCTCCCTTCTCATAGCTGGGGAGAGCTGACTCAATCTTCAGGAATTCATGTAGCTTTCCATGGCAGATCAGTGAAGGTGATTGGCCTGAGATAAGGGCCAAGTCCTTATTGGCCCTAGAGAGCCAGACCTCAGGCCTACGTGTTAAATAGTTGGCCATTGCCAAAATAATGGGTGGAGCCCTGGGGCTGTATTAGATGGGGAGGAGTAATCCTTCCAGCAATAAGTTGGTAAAACAAAATTTCATCAGTGTGTCTTGAGAGTGTATTAGGAACAGGGCCGCAAGCCGTATCCTAGGGGCGGAGGGCAGCCATCAACATCTTGGCCGTGGTGCGGGTTTTAAGTATAGTAGCACTTGAGTTTCGTGCCCTCAATAAATATCCATTGTGCCTCTAGGGAATAGAATAGGTTATGTGTTCAAATTGTCTTAATTTACATGTTTCATAAAATAAATTGTATAGCTTGTCCAGTGGTATTCACTTAACTCCCCTTTGATATATTTTGTTACTTTGTCATTTTTAGGTGTTGTATTGGAAGCCCCCAGGTTCTCCTACAATTAATCGATACTAAAGTTGCCCTTGGATTTAAATTAGTAACGTAAATTGCACAAACTAATTTTCCAAAATTTGTTACTGAAAGTCTATTACCCGGAGTCCCATGGTTACTGATTCCTTGCCTTCCTGGGGGATCGGTGAGAGACACATTCAGGTATGGTTGGACGGGAAGGTGGTGGCAGTGCAAATGTGTTTTGTTATTTTTTTTTAACTAATAACCCTTGTCCTTGGGTATCTTCCTCATTTAATATTCCTCTTATATACGTGGCAGTCCAGTGAGGGGTCATACTGGACTGTAACAGTGTTAAGCTGGGGTATTGAGTGAAGAGAGACAGAGAATTACAACAGAGAGCGTATAGTACGATTATGAGAGATCACAAGATAACAGGATTAATACTGGGGAACATTGGGTTATTACTATAGAGGCCGCGGTTATTACGACAGGGTAAAGCGGTCATTACAGTCTCCCCAGTGTTCAGGCAGTAACAGTCTGGTGTCTCCCCAGTGTCCAGGCAGTAACAGTCTGGTGTCTCCCCAGTGTCCAGGCAGTAACAGTCTGGTGTCTCCCCAGTGTCCAGGCAGTAACAGTCTGGTGTCTCCCCAGTGTCCAAGCAGTAACAGTGTGATGGGACAGCTTGGTCCCACTGATTGTCATCTAAATCTAGTTTGAGTATTTTTCTAAATATTGACCTGAGGACCACGACGTTTCGGTCCTCAAGTCCATTCCAAGAAGTGAATCGACTTGAGAATGGTCCAGGACGGACCGAAACGTCGTCGTCCCTTCAACTTTTAGTGTGTAGTCTGGTCAACATACTTCAGCCACGTTATTGTGACTCATCGCCTGCATATTGACCTGAGGAGCTCATCATATTGACTTAGAAGTGGGTTGCCAAAAGTGGGAGCACACCTTAAAAAGTATGTTAGCCTGGGTAAGGTAAGGCACTTTGTGAGAAGGTATAGGGCATCATAGGAGTCCAAGTCCCCTATTCTCACTCTTCCATCCTCTTTAGGTCGTTAAACATTTCGTGAAAGACTGCAGCAATGACATTGTGGCCCAAAGGTGCTCCAAGAAGTGTGCTATCGGTGGGTTTAATGGCTGAGACTTCTGGTAAAACTGATTTCACTGCATTAATGACTACCTCACTGGATGCAATAAGTTCGAACTTCGAGGAGGGGTTAAGAACGAGACCCAGGGTGACTTTGTGACCTTGTGACTTCAATAGCTGCAGGTCTTCCAGCAGGGAGTCTTGTGTGCCTGCCAGAGTGCCATCATCCAGAATCCTAGGTCAGCACACACGCACATCGTACTCGGACTGCCAAGGTCAGCAGTCACATCCCATCCAGACAGTTAAGCCAAGGTCAGCAGTCACATCCCACCCAAACAGTTAAGCCAAGGTCAGCAGTCACATCCCACCCAGACAGTTAAGCCAAGATCAGCACACACTCACATGAACTGCTAAGGTCAGCAGTCACATCCCACCCAGACAGTTAAGCCAAGGCCAGTAGTCACATCCCACCCAGACAGTTAAGCCAAGGTCAGCAGTCACATCCCACCCAGACAGTTAAGCCAAGGCCAGCAGTCACATCCCACCCAGACAGTTAAGTCAAGGTCAGCAACAAGGTCATCCCACACAGACAGCACAGGGACTGACTGGGGCGGGGATTGACCCGGCCGCCTCGGAGCCCGACTGACAACTAAGACAATCAAGCCACCGAGGAACGGCCAGTTGTGTTAGATTTGGAAGTTATATTTATATTCCACACATTAAAAATATTGTATAACAACTTTTTTCGCGTTAGTTTTGTCTTTAAAGTTTATATATATCTTCTATATAAATAAAAATGGAAATGTTCGTTTGTTCAAAATCGCTAATCTCCGAAAGTTCTTCACCGATTGCTTTGAAATTTTCAGACATCGTTCCATTCGCATTCGAGCAGGTTTTTATATACATACTATATTGTTGATGTCATGTCTGTGACGGAAAAAAACATTTTTTTTTAAACTGTGTTTTTTATGTGTTTTTTATGTGAAAGAAATCTTTGAAACCTCTTAACCGATTGCTTAGAAATTTTGACACAACACTGTATTTGAATAGGCGCGTGTTTTTATATATCTACTATATACATGCCTCACCTGTGACAGGAAAAAACATGCTT
>NC_091156.1:25788936-25801436 GCF_040958095.1 Procambarus clarkii | reverse complement strand
ATCTAACACTGACAAATCAACCACTGATAAACTAGCCAAATCCAAAGGCACCTCCAAACAGCCTAATAAATCTAAAACCGTAACTGTCACTCCAAAATGGAAGAATACTACAGTAGGTACCTACACTATCAGCCTTTCTAAACCATAAGTCCATAAGTCACCCAAGTTAGTGACTTCTACATCTACTACAGGAAGGAGATGCTGTCTCTTTTGCCAAGAGAGTCATACTATTTATCAGTGTCAAAACTTTCCTGATCGCGTTTCTAGGATAAAGCGCCTCACGGAATTGCATAAGTGCACCAGGTGCTTGTTGCAACACGATCCTAATACATGCACCACCCCATTACACATATGTAACAGGTGCCACCAGGATCAATATCATTCAGCATTGTATGGAGTTGATAGGCCAAAATCACCAAAACTCCAGGTGGAACAGGATACTTCCACCACTGTGCAGTGTTGTAAGGTGCGACAAGAGGTTAAGGTGCTTAACACCAAGTCTCATAATAATGCCGTATTACCTACTGCACAACTACAATTAAATAGTAAGAATTCTAGAATCACTACAAGAGGTCTATTCGACCAAGGATCCCAAAGAACGTTCATCACTCAACAAGCAGCTAACAAGCTGAAACTTAAACCCTTGTGTAAGGTGACATTGAACATATCAGGATTCCTACCAGATACTGGACCTTAAGAATTTGAAGTAGTACAACCACTAGTACGCCTAGGCGGTTATGTCCAACCTGTTAAGGCCATAGTAGTTGATCACATCCCTCTTGACATGAATGTCAAAGGTCTAAGAGACAGCCAAATTTTTACTGAAAAATAGAATCAAGTTGGCTGACTCCAAGATAACGTCTGATCACCTCACCAATGTAGATCTATTAGTAGGGGCAGATCATTATTATCAGTTCATTACTGGAACTACAAACCAGCATGGAATGAACTTGTTGAATTCAGCCGGGGGCTACTTACTTACAGGTAGAGTCTTGAACCTGAGGAAGCCTATGCCAGCTGACAACCAACATTAATTCCAGATTGAGTCTGGTACAATTAGTACTAGCCGAGTTCGTTTCTATGGATCACAGTGGATAAGTCAGTGGTCAGTAGCCTAAGAATTGGCTGCAGATCACCGCGACAAATACCATTGACCCCACTGTAGAACCGGAACTATTCTCGACAGTAATAATTGACCACATTCAGTCTTCATAGCATTTCATAACATCTTATCGTATTTATCATACCTTAGGTAAATCTGGAGAAGACAGCATTTATAGTATTTTAGGTAAGTCTTCCAGAGAAGACTGCATTTATATCAAGTCGTCTGGACAGGATTTAGTAATCCATTTAATATGATACACCTGCAGGGTTGTATTAGTTTTGTTTGAGCTCCTTCTGAATTATTGTCTCTGCCCACAAGCATCTTAGAGACAGTTTGGAGAAGTATTGTCGGAAAAAACGACACCATTTAATAATATCATACAGGCAGATAATATTGCTGCATTGTATACACAAGTTAACCCATAGAAAATGTAACTTGTAGTGGAACTTTCCGTCTATAGAAAACGGGATATCATTCCCACATACTATTATAAATTCACTACCTATTATGGTGGGAATTATTCTTAAATACATTAGTCTTTGACTTTACCATCGTAAAAACATTTCATATAAATTAACTTAATTATCGATATTAAAATAGAGTAAATGTGACCCTTCTATCACTTACTGTCATCTGGACAATGTAGGCCAGTAGCGTCAGTGAGGAGGGAGAGGTCAGCCATTGTTATTGCTGTTAAGACCACAGAGTCGTGGAGCAAATTCGGCTCCTATAAATTCTCTTGGACGAAGTGTTATGGAAGATCAGAGTAGTGATCTGCCATCATCAACACGCTGTCATCAATCTCAAGGGAAGTGTCTTTCCGAAACCCGTTTATCTAATCATTTTTGCCCATTAATGTCAGTAGAAAGGGCGTACCGTTAGAACACGAATGATCGACTCAAACAAGGTAATTAAGCCTAGGTCTTCATGGTTCAATGTACAGTGTTTTCTCTGATATAGCTGTCATATATTAGGATTCTGGCTTTACAGCTAGCGCCCTTTTGACAGGTCACGACGAGGAAGCATGCTTTGTGCATCAGTTACCAGGGTGATGGAAGCTACCTCACACGAGGAAAATGTGGTGTCTACACCCTAGTTATACCTGGTGGACTAAGGCCTGCTGTACAAATAAGATAAGGAACCTCTTCAATGTTTAACAATATATGTAGTTTAATACTGTAGTTTGATTGGCTGCATATATAAATTCAATATAAACCCCCCCTAATGTGTAGTGGATCGATTTGTGAGATTATTGCAGAAATACAGTTCACTTAACATCATGCAAATTGCTATCGAAATATACAAATTAACGTAAATATAAATTCTATATAAATTCATATAAATTAAATAAATATAAATCTCACAGGTCGGTTCCCACAAGTATCTTAGCGCAAGCAAAACTGAACTTTGCAACAGCCTGTCAGTGAACATTTACCAGAAGACTATTAGAAGCGAAACAAATTGTTTCTCATAATAGAATAAACTTATCTTTTCTTTCTCCAGATTGAGTCTGGTACAGTTCTTACTAGCCGAGTTAGTTTCTATGGATCTCAGTGAATAAATCAGTGACTAGCAGCCTAAACCGGTTCACGTCACAGCGACACATGTCATTGACCACTGTAGACCCAGAACTATTCTCGACAGGAATAATTGACCACATTCAGTCTTCATATAGGTTATCATGTACTTAATTATAGCTCCAGAGAGTTATAGTACTGTAACTTAATGTATATAAACCGAATAGGTTTATTACTCGTTTAGAATCTTTAGGTCGCTATATGTGTTTAGCTATACTTCCAGAGAAGTTATAGCACTGTAACCTAATGTATATAATTCGCATTTACCCTCTACTTTAGATTAGGGACATTAGGTAGATTAGGGACATTAGTTAGGGTCAGCTGAATGCAAGTGTTACGACCCTGGGTTCTCCAGTGGAAACCAGAGGTCAAAATTGAGCTATTAAACTTTCTGGTAGTACAGTTGAGTGCATCACGAGCGGCAATTGTTTGTATCTTCCCTGCCAGACGTAAGACTATTCTTGTTTCTCAAAGAGCATTTAAAGACTGAGCTGGGGGTTGATTATTAAATAATAACATAGGCACCAACTATGTTTATAATATTTCATATATTGCATATATTTCATATATTGCAAACATATAATCTCACTATATGTTCACATTAAAGTCTCATGCAAGATATACGAAAATACAGTAAATTCATCACATGCTCCGGGTGCCTGTACACACCAATAATAAACATGAATATTATAAGTACTCTTGATAGTACTTTCCTGCACACTGGTGCCTTACTGTGACATGGGTGAGACTTGCTCACAACATACAAAATCCTCAGGCTAGATAATATAGCTGAATAATATAGCTGACTAAAGGGGAATGGGGAGGGACACTAGAAACACCTACTTCAACCTATCCTCCGATGAGAGTTGAGTTATAGCTCCTGGTCCTGGTGTAGGGAACGCCCCCACACACACGTTGTCGTGTCCTCCAGGAACCACTCGCCGTCCCACCGTTTAGCGCGTCGTCTCCGTGCCTTCTTCCCAGCAGGTCCGTGCTCCTCCTCGACTTCTTGTAGGGTTGGAGTCGGTCTCCTGGCCGTCGACTTCTCCCAGCTGCGGCTACCGCCTACGTCTCGGCTGCAGTCGTCCGGATTCCCAGCTAGTCCTCTTCTTCCTCTTCTACCCAGTGGCTCTGGTCAGCCACTACGCCATCACGAATGGGTGAACTGCCTCAGACGTCGCCTACGTCACTGCACAGACTTCACTTCTTCTTGCATAGTACCTGTCCTGGAGCACTTGTCGCTCAATAACCGTCGATTCCCTCTCTGGTTCAACACATGAACTAGGGAAGACCTCAGAGTACTGGCAGACTTCAGGTGACGCGTAAATCCACGGGAGCGGGAAACAACTGTCAAACTGACAGGACCAATCGTCGCACGTCCAACCTCCTTGACGTGTCGTGTCTGACTGATGGCGCCAACGCGGCGCGCTGCCCGGACCCCCTTCCTTCGTGACGTCACATTCGCCACGGGAGGTTTTCATTGGCTCCCGGTGCCACATTGCTGTCGGTGACCAATCCGGTGTCACTGACGTCACACCGTTTTGGCGGGGAAACAGGAGAGCCAGCGCCATCTTGGCTTCCTAAAGGGCCTAAACCACAGGCCAAAATCTTATTGTTTCACAAATTTCTCGGCTCTCCGAGAACACTCCACTCTCCCACATATATCAAATTGATGCCTGCGACGTAGAGAACGCTTGGGTAAAGTGGACATGACTCTTACTGCAGGCGTAGGAGAAATATAAGGGGGGGGAACACCGTCACAATATCTATCATATTGTTAGTACATCACACGTGTAGTGAGTCAGATTACAAGTGTGTGATTCATTCATTATTGTGCAGTGATATACGGGGAAATTATACCAGTGTTAGTGTCGCCCTGACCCCCGCCCTCACCCAGCGCCCAGGCCGGGAAGTACCTGCTCTCCCCCTCCTACTCACCCCACCACGTCGCCTCCCCACCCACGAGGCCACCTTGCCACCCGCCCATAGAAGCCGGGAGGCTCCTATGTGTGTCTACGCCACCCACCCACCCAATGTATACCCACATATTGTGTAGTGGGTGTATGCCCACACTTTGTATAGAGGTGGTATATGTATTACCACTCACCTGAGTAGTAAGTGCCACGGCCAGCTGATCACCTCCCAGCCTCCAACCGCCGCCCACCCTCCAGTCTCCACCCGCCGTCCACCTTCCCGCCCAGCGCCCGCCCAGCGCCCGCCCATGTCGCAGCTCTCAACAGATAGCCAGGCTTCTCCAAGCCAGGATGAGCCATCAAGCAGAGGTAGACAAGGTAGATGTCAGACGTGTGACCGGGTATGCTATATCCGGTTGAGTGACGATAATGTGCGCCTTCATTACCACAACAGAGCCAGGTGTTTGGGTTCTGGGCGCCCTCCCAGGGAGAACACCAATCAACAGCCCACACCACCCGTAAGGCAAAACACCTCCCAGACCTTCTTTCCCACAGAAAATTTATTAGAAGCTATCAAAGCAACATCGGCCAGAACCTTGCAGCACATCCCTAAAGCAGCCCGCCCCCATGCAGCAGCCAAATTATCTGCCCTCCTGAGAAAGGTCAACGACTCTCCTGGAACGACCCAAGCATGGCACAACCTCCTAATGTTTGGCAACATATGTCTAGCCACCCCTGCAAGGAGAGACAAAACCTTAGCTGCCTCAGTCATCAAAACTATAAATGATTTTCCCAGGGAGGACAACCAGGTGCGCCTTCCCACTCGCGCGAGAAACACCCACGGCAGGAAGAGCAAAAGTGGCATATCCGAGACATCAAAAATCAGAACATCAGTCATCAAGAAAATAGAAGAAGGAAACACTATTGGCGCAATACGAGTCATCACCAGTGAGGACTCAATTGCCGACAGAGATGCCGCAACAGCTCAAGCCCTAAGGGAGAAACACCCACCCAGGGCTCCGCGTGAGGACGACATTGTACAAGTGGGGGCTACCGGAGCAGAACCTCTCTGGGTGGCTGAATCTGTGGTCCATAAAGCAGCCATGTCCTTCCCAACAGGATCAGCAGGTGGGTTCACAGGACTAAAACCCAACCACCTCAAGCAAATGCTCAACCCTGCACTGGGTGACATTGCAAAGAACCTCTTGGTGGAACGAACCAGATTCACCAACACATGTCTAGCTGGCAACATACCAGCGTCCATAAGACCTATCTTTTTTGGAGCATCTCTCTGTGCTCTAAAGAAAAAGGATGGAGGGATCAGGCCAATAGCTGTGGGCAATTCTCTCCGGCGTCTCGTCGCAAAGGCAGCTGCAAGAACAGTTAGTGATGCAGCGGCCAACATGCTGAAGCCAAAACAGCTCGGGTTTGGCATTCCAGAAGGGTGTGAGGCGGCAGCCCATGCAGCTCGAGCCTTCATCGCCAACATCACAGACGAAAAGGCCCTTATCAAGCTAGATTTCAAAAATGCCTTCAATTTGGTGCGGAGGGATGCTGTACTCCGTGCGGTTCATAGTCATTTCCCTTCCCTCTACCCTTTTGTACATTCATGCTACATTATGGATCTTAAGCTACTTTTTGGCGAACATGAAATTGACTCGCGAGAAGGCGTCCAACAGGGTGACCCCCTTGCTCCTCTCCTTTTCTGCTTAGTCATCAAACAAGTCACAGAGGTCCTGTCCAGCGAGCTTAACATCTGGTTCATGGATGATGGTACCCTAGCTGGTTCCCAAGACTCCCTCCTGGAGGACATCAGAAAAATCCAGGAGCAAGGTGCAGTTTTAGGCCTCACCCTGAACCCTTCTAAATGTGAAATAATATGTCCCAACCAGGGCATCGTAGAGAGAATAGAGGGTCTTCTGCCAAATATCCATAAAACTAAACCTGAAGACAGCACACTCCTAGGAGCTCCCCTGGGGTTGAAAGCCATCGATGAGGTCGTTGATAAGAAAATCGCCGACCTTAAGAGGATGGATGGGAGGATTGAGGATATTGATGCTCATGATGCACTCTACCTCATCACCAGATGTCTGTCCCTCCCCAGGTTAACCTACTTTCTGAGGTGTTCACCATCTTACAGTAGCCAAAAACTAAGTGAGTATGACCAGTTACTGAAATCAATGCTAGAAAAAGCCCTTAACCTCTCTCTCGATGACCTACAGTGGAAACAAGCCTCTCTTCCCGTAAGACTTGGGGGCCTCGGAGTTCGAACAGCAACGCAAATCGCTGTTCCAGCCTTCCTGTCCTCCTTATCAGCATCCGACGACCTTGTGAAGGAAATTCTACCTGCCCACTTACATCAGCTGGCAGGTGTACATGATCCCAATTTTACACGCTGTGCCACAGAGTGGGCCTCTCGTGCAGGCCAATCACCTCAACCACCATCCCCAAAAGCCCACAAGCAATCCAGCTGGGATGGTCCCATTGTAGACCAAGTTGCTGCAGAGTGCCTGGGTGCTGCAACAACACAACACGACATTGCTCGCCTCACAGCAGTAGCAGCACCACATGCAGGGGATTTCCTGTTAGCAACCCCAATGTCGGCAACTGGCACGCGTCTCACACCACACGCCCTCCGAATTGCTGTGGCCCTCCGCCTTGCTGCCCCAATCCACACCAGATATAGGTGGATTTGCGGCGAGGTGGTGGCTGACAGGTACGGCCACCATGGCCTACTCTGCCAAAGCACAGGGGGATGGCACTCGAGGCACAGTGAAGTTAACGACATCATCAAGAGGAGCCTCACCACAGCTGGATGCCCAGCTGAAAGAGAGCCCCGTTACCTAACGCCCCGTAACTCTGATGCTCTTATTGGTCGCCCGGATGGTATCACAGTGAACCCCTGGAAGAATGGCAAGCAGTTGGTATGGGACTACACGTGCGTATCAACCCTGGCTAACACCTACATTAACCTCAGTGTTGCACAACCAGGTGGCGCTGCCACCCACAGGGAAGCAGCCAAATCCCGTAAGTATAGAGAACTGGATCACCACTACAATTTTGTCTCCATCGCTTCTGAGACACTCGGCGCCTGGGGTAAAAGTGCTACCAGTTTTTTGAAGGAACTGGGTTCTAGGCTCATTGAAACAACAAGGGACCCGAGAGCTGCAAGCATTCTTTTCCAGCGCCTCAGTGTGGCGATACAGAGGGGAAATGCGCACTGCATCCAGGGTTCCTGCCCGCCATCTGAGGAGCTGGAGGAACTCGACAACCTATGATAACCATCTTTGTAACCCATATGTAACTCCTTTTTTGTAACAAAGTTCAAATAAAGTAAATATATATGTGTACATACAAAAGAATGGGGGTGTAGGGGAGAAGATAATATTAGTGTTCAGTGAGAAACCACAAGGTCTCCTCTGAATACTTTTTATTTTCTTCTCTGAGGCTATGGGTCCCCACATTGGCACCAGAGGTGGTACCCTCACAAAATTTTATATATATATATATATATATATATATATATATATATATATATATATATATATATATATATATATATATATATATATATATATATATATATAAATTTTGTGAGGGTACCACCTCTGGTACTCTGAGTGTTAACTAAAGTCTTTGAAAATGTAATAAGTTATTACGAAATGTGTTCAAGTGTCGCGTCAGACTAGAAATGAAAATGAATTTTGGAGAATTGATTTTTCAATTACAAACAACAGTAAAAAGAATTATAAGAAATATTGAGAAAATTCGTGTTAGAATTATTAATCTTTCTTTTTTGGTCATATTTAATAATATATGTCTACAGGAAAGACTGCTACCAATATGTATATATATTCAAAGACTTTAGTTTACACACACACAACTATAACTTGCAAACACTAAACAGAGTTTAAACAGTTTGAACTTTATACCTGCATTTGGGTGAGGTGATATGTTACAACAGTTTTGGATGAGGTGAAAACAAACTTTCAACACAAGGCAGAACACGAAACAATGGGTATAATATTTTGTAAGTTAAAGGGAAGAATGGAAGTAACTGCAAAGGGCCTATTGGCCCATATTTCTTGATGCTTCTATATTGGTGCGGAGTCTTGAAGTGGGTAGAACATAGTTGTGCATTAAGTGGTTGTTGATTGCTGGTGTCGACTTCTTAATGTGTAGTGCCTCGCAGATATCAAGCCGCCTCCTATCGCTGTATCTATCGACGATTTCTGTGTTTTTTGTTACGACTTCTCTGGTGATGGTCTGGTTGTGGGAAGAGATTATATGTTCCTTAATGGAGCCATGTTGCTTATGCATCGTTAATCGCCTGGAAAGAGATGTTGTTGTCTTGCCTATATACTGAATTCTTTGAGGCTTACTGGAAAGAATTCTGGATAGGAGCGGAGGTTTCCACACTGCAGTCTACACTAAGGAAACAAACATAGGAATGTGCCTGAATGCCAACAGTGACTGCCCAGACAGGTACAAGAGGAGTGTTGTTAACGCATATGTCGACCGTGCCCTCTGCCACAGCTCAGAATGGAAGCAAGTCGACGAAGAACTCTGTAGGGTAAGGCTGGTCCTAGTCAACAACGGCTTCTCCAATGGTTTCGTGGAAGACATCATAAGAAGGAAAGTGAAACGCCATGCAACCTCTGAAGAGACAACTAACACAACACCTATACCCCTATTAGACTATTTTACAGGAACTTCTTTTCCACAGCCCATAAAACGGAGGAAAGGGTCCTGAAAGATATTGTCAGTAGAAACGTTATCCCTACAGACAAAAATCAGAAGATACAACTGACGATTTACTATAAAACCAGAAAAACGGCCAGCCTACTCATGAGAAACTCTCCAGACACAAAGCAGAACGCTTTAAAAGAGACCAACGTCGTCTATGCCTTCAAATGCCCTCTTGGGGACTGTAAGCCTAAAAAAAAAACAGTATATAGGCAAGACAACAACATCTCTTTCCAGGCGTTCAACGATGCATAAGCAACAGGGCTCCATTAAGGAACATATAATCTCTTCCCACAAACAAACCATCACCAGAGAAATCTTAGCAAACAACACAGAAATCATCGATAGATACAGCGATAGCAGGCGGCTTGACGTCTGCGAGGCACTACACATCAAGAAGTCAACGCCAGCAATCAACAGCCAATTAATGCACAACTATATTCTACCACTTCAAGACTCCGCTCACAATATAGAAGCATCAAGAATAATGGACCAATAGGCTTTCTACAATTACTTCCAATCAATACCCATTGTTTGTGTTCTGTCTTGTGTTTGAATTTAATACCCATTCAATACCCATTGTTTCGTGTTCTGTCTTGTGTTGGAATTTAATACCCATTGTTGAAAGTTCGTTTTTCACCTCATCCACCTCACCCAAATGTAGATATAAACCTCGAAGATGTGTAAGCTCTATTTCAGTTTCAGTTGTGTGTTTGTAAACTAAAGTCTTTGAAAATGTAATAAGTTTTACGAAACGTGCTCAAGTGTCGCGTCAGACTAGAAATAAAAATGAATTTTGGAGAATTGATCTTTGAATTACCATCAACAGTGAAAAGAAACATAAGAAAGATAGAGAAAATTCGTGTTAGAATTATTAATCTTACTTTTCAGTCATATTTAATATATATATATATATATATATATATATATATATATATATATATATATATATATATATATACATATATATATATATATATATATATATATATATATATATGTCGTACCTAGTAGCCAGAACTCACTTTTTGGCCTACTATTCAAGGCCCGATTTGCCTAATAAGCCAAGTTTTCCTGAATTAATATATTTTTTCTAATTTTTTTCTTATGAAATGATAAAGCTACCCATTTCATTATGTATGAGGTCAATTTTTTTTATTGGAGTTAAAATTAACGTAGATATATGACCGAACCTAACCAACCCTACCTAACCTAACCTAACCTATCTTTATAGGTTAGGTTAGGTTAGGTAGCCGGAAAAGTTAGGTTAGGTTAGGTTAGGTAGGTTAGGTAGTCGAAAAAGCATTAATTCATGAAAACTTGGCTTATTAGGCAAATCGGGCCTTGCATAGTAGGCTGAGAAGTGCGTTCTGGCTACTAGGTACGACATATATATATATATATATATATAATATATATTATATATATTATATATATATATTGTGACGGTAAAGCGTTGGTGCTCGGCTGTTTCAAAAGCTAGGGGCATGGCCTCGTCACATAAGAAAAAAAAAAAGAAAAGCTGGAACTTTCGTCTGTGGTAAGGTAATGGGAAGACACACAAAACACAAGTAAATTTAACAATGAAATTTTAATTACGTTAGAAAAGCAAGACATGAATAAAATTGAGCATAAAATGTAACAGACAAATCAACAAACAAAATAATAAGAATAATCACTGGCAAATGAAAAGTTACGTTAAGACAAGTGAGTAATAGCAAAGTATATGATAGTGCCGGAATATTGGCTTCGAGCTGCCACCTCCCTTAGTACACGTAAGCCGAGGCTTAGTATACCAATGATACGTGCCAACTGCAAGGAGTACTGGAATATTCTGCCTTCTCTGGGCCGCTGCAGCCCAGACATCAACTCGGCAGAGGGTGGTGGGACAGGTGCGACTGGACACCAGCCAATCAGCGACCGGCAGGCGATGGACAAGCAGTTTGCCGGTTAACGGTGGCGGGGGCAAGCAGGTGTGCCGGTGTGCTGGATACGTTTTGCTCTCTGGGCAAAACGTTTTGGAGATACTTGTTGGATATATCTTCTATATTATCTGTTGATGTGACGTACTTTGGAGGGAAGAGCAGGCTCAATCTCTCTTGAAAGAGATTATCGTCACAATATATATATATATATATATATATATATATTATATATATATATATATATATATATATATATATATATATATACATATATATATATATATATATATACATATATATATATATATATATATATATATATATATATATATATATATATGTCGTACCTAGTAGCCAGAACGCACTTCTCAGCCTACTATGCAAGGGTAGATTTGCCTAATAAGCCAAGTTTTCATGAATTAATGTTTTTTCGGCTACCTAACCTACCTAACCTAACCTAACCTAACTTTTTCGGCTACCTAACCTAACCTAACCTATAAAGATAGGTTAGGTTAGGTTAGGAAGGGATGGTTAGGTTCGGTCATATATCTACGTTAATTTTAACTCCAATAAAAAAAAATTGACCTCATACATAATGAAATGGGTAGCTTTATCATTTCATAAGAAAAAAATTAGAGAAAATATATTAATTCAGGAAAACTTGGCTTATTAGGCAAATCGGGCCTTGAATAGTAGGATGAAAAGTGCGTTCTGGCAATTAGGTACGACATATATATATATATATATATATATATATATATATATATATATATATATGTCTTACCTAGTAGCCAGAACTCACTTCTCAGCCTACTATGCAAGGCCCGATTTGCCTAATAAGCTAAGTTTTCATGAATTAATTGTTTTTCGACTATCTAACCTACCTAACCTAACCTAACCTAACTTTTTGGGCTACCTAACCCAACCTAACCAATAAATATAGGTTAGGTTAGGTTAGGGTAGGGTTGGTTAGGTTCGGTCATATATCTACGTTAATTTTAACTCCAATAAAAAAATATTGACCTCATACATAATGAAATGGGTAGCTTTATCATTTCATAAGAAAAAAATTAGAGAAAATATATTAATTCAGGAAAACTTGGCTTATTAGGCAAATCGGGCCTTGAATAGTAGGCCGAGAAGTGCGTTCTGGCTACTAGGTACGACATATATATATATATATATATATATGCGAACAAGCCTGACTGGTCCCCAGGACTATATGCAACTGAAA
>NC_091156.1:25451436-25468936 GCF_040958095.1 Procambarus clarkii | reverse complement strand
ACTGTACCATCAACACCTGTTATAACTCAGTGATAACTTTACAGATTACACATGTCATAGCTCAGTGATAACTATACCAGTGACACCTGTCAAAACTCAGTGATTCCTATGGCAATGACACATGTCACATCTCAATGACTACCTCAGTGAGTAACATCTTTCATAACAACTATTCAGGAGACACATGTCGTAACTCAATGATAACTATACCAGTTACACATGTCATAACTAAGTAATAACTATAACGTTAACACCTGTCATAATTCGGTGATAATTATACCAGTAACATATGTCATAACTCAGTGATAAATACTACATTACACATGTCATAAGTCAGTGATAACTATACCAGTTACACTTGTCATAACTCAGTGATAATTATACCAGTGACACCTGTCATAACTCAGCGATAACTATACTATTAATATATTTCATAACTACACCATTGACATCTATCGTAACTCATGATAACTATACCAATAAAACCTGCCATAACTCAGTGATAACTATTCCAGTGACACCAGTCAAAATTCAGTGATAACTATTCCAGTGAAACCAGTCAAAATTCAGTGATAACTATAGCAGTGACACATTCGTAACTCAGTGATAACAATACCAGTTACACATGTCATAACTCTGTGAAAATTAACCGTTAACACTTGTCATAATACAATGATAACTATACAATTAACATTTGTGATAACTCAGTGATAACGTTAACAGTGACACATGTAATAACACAGAGAAACCTATACAATTAACACCTGACAAAACTCACTGATAACAATACCAGTGACACCTGTTTGTACTCAGCGATAACTATACCAATGACACCTGTCATAACTCAGTGATAACTATACCATTACACTTGTCATAACTCATAGATATCTATACCAGAGACACCTGTTAACTCGGTGACAAATATACAAGAGATACAAGTCATAACTAAGTTGTCATAACTAACTATACGAGTGATACCTGTCATGTCTATGTGATAATTATACCAGTTTCACATGTCATAACTCAGTGATAACTGTACCATTGACACCTGTCATATCTAAGTGATAACTATACCAAAGACTCATGTCATAACTCAGTCATACTTATACCATTAAACATGTCACAAATCAGTGATAACTTTACTGGTGACACATGTCATAACACAGTGAAAACTATACTAGTGACACCTGTCATAACTTTGTGATAACTTTGCAAGTGACACATGTCATAACTCAGTGATAACTATATCAGTGATACTTGTTTTAACTTAGTGATAACTATACTATTAACTCCAGTCATAACTCAGTGATAAATATACCAGTAACATATGTCATACCTCAGTGATAACTACATCAGTGACACCTTCCATAACTAAGTGATAACTATATCATTAACACCTGTCATAACTCAGTGATAACTATACTAATGATACATGTCATAACTCCGTGATAACTACGTTAATGATACATGATATAACTCAGTGATACTTATTCTATTAAACATGTCATAAATCAGTGATAACTTTACAGGTGACACATGTCATAACTCAGTGATGACGACACCATTCCACCTGTGGTGTCTAACTCATTGATAACTATACGAGTGGCACATGTCTTATCTCAGTGATATCTATGCTAGTATCATCTGTCATAACTTAGTAATAAATATTCCAGTGACACATGTTATAACTCTGTGATAACTATACCTTTAACACCTGTTATAACTCAGTGATACATACTAATCATCATACCAATGATGAGACTAATGATACATGTTATAACTCAGTGATAACTATTCTAACGATACATGTCGTAACTCCGTTATAACTATATCATCAACACCTGTCATAACTCGGTGATAACTATACCAGTGATACCTGACAAAACACAGTGATAACAATACTATTAACATCTGTCATAACTCAGTGAATACTATACCAGTGACAAATGGCATAACGCAGTGTTAACTACACCAGTGATACCTCTCATACCTCAGTGATAACTTCTCCAGTGAAATCTGGCATAACTAAGTGACAACTTTACTAGTGACATCTGTCATTAGTCAATGATAACTATACCATGAACACCTGTCATAATTCAGTAATAACTATTTAATTAACACATGTAATAATTCAGTGATACCTATACCATTAACCTTAGTCTGAACTCAGTGATAATTATACCAGTCACACCTGTCATAACTCAGTGATAACTATACCATTAACACCGTTCATAACTCAGTGATAACTATACCATTAACACCGTTCATAACTCAGTGATAACTATACTATTAACACCTGTCATAATTAAGTGATAACTATGCAGTATCATCTGCCATAACTCAGTGATAACTATACCATCAACACCTGTCATAACTCAGTGGTAACTCTTCAATTTACACATATCAATAATCAGTGATATCTATAACAATAACATCTGTCATAATTCAGTGACAGTTATTACAGTGACACCTGTTATAACGCGGTGATAACTAGACCATTAACGCCTGTCATAACTGAGCAATAACTATTCCAGTGACACCTGTCATAACTATACTAGTAACACATGTTATAATTCAGTTATAACTTTAGTATTAACACCTGCCATAACTCAGTAAAAACTATAGCAGTCCCACATGTCATAACTCAGGGACACCTTTTATAACTCAGTGATAATATACTATTAACACCAGTCATAACTCATGGATAACTTTACCAGTCTCACCTGTCATAACTCAGTGATAACTATACCATCAACACCTGTCATAACTCAGTGATAACAATACTATCAACACCTGTCATAACTCAGTGATAACTATACCATCAACACCTGTCATAACTCAGTGATAACAATACTATCAACACCTGTCATAACTCAATAATAACTATACCATCAACACCTGTCATAACTCAGTGATAACTATACCATCAACACCTGTCATAACTCAGTGATAACTATACCATCAACACCTGTCATAACTCAGTGATAATAACAGTGACGGAAGCGTGACCTTGATGGGGGTGGTTGTCCACGATGGAGCCAAGTGGACATGGCTCCATCGTGCACAATGCACGTACACGTGCACCATCATGGGGACATGGCTCCATCGTGCACAATGCACGTGCCCGTGCACCATCATGGGGACATGGCTCCATCGTGCACAATGCACGTGCCCGTGCACCATCATGGGGACATGGCTCCATCGTGCACAATGCACGTGCACGTGCACCATCATGGGGACATGGCTCCATCGTGCACAATGCACGTGCACGTGCACCATCATGGGGACGTGGCCCCATTCCCGGTATTCACTGAGAATAAACTATTAAACAGTTTTCCACATAGACTGTTGTATAAAATTTGGGTCCGTTTGGGTTGAGTTAATGTAAATTGTTTGAGAGCTCGGTTTGAGAGTGTCTTGTAGACCATCGCACGTGAGAGTCTTCGTTTTAAGAACTTTGAAAAGATTTCCTTTTTTCCCTTTTTGTTCATGTGGGTTTGTTTCAGTTATGTCTATTTGTATATTTATATCTATAAAAGGCAATGTGTGTGTGTCTTGGAGTCTGGAAGTCATACTCTTGGGGATAGTCCACACCAAACTATCAAGGGTAACTGGTCTTTATCCTAGGATGGTCAAAGGCTGGTCGGGGGTCGAACCCCCCTCCTCTCCATTTAGCATACAATTTTCCAGTCTCGCTAAATAAAGCAGCTCGTGCTCACTAAGATTATAAGGATGAGGCGAGAGTGGTGAAGAGGGAAGCAGATGGTGGAGGGCAACGAAGATGGAGAACGATAGAGAAGATGGTGAATGATAGGGAAGATGAACAAAGCCACAAGGGCCGTGACGAGGATTCGAACCCACGTCCGAGAGTATCCCAGACTCTGCCTTAATCGACTGAGCTACGACATGGTCAGAAGAGTTTAAACCAGAAGGTCTAGAAGAAGTGATTTCTGTGTGCAATGAAGTAAGGGCGAAGAGGTAGAACGGCCTATTGACATAGCTCGAGTGCATGGGGGAAGGGGGAGGTTATGTAAAACCTTGGTTTGTGTCTCGGAGAGGCTGCAGGATCCAGTAAGTTCAGTACAACTTCTGGTTTCAACTCTTTGACCATGTCGTAGCTCAGTCGATTAAGGCAGCGTCTGGGATGCTCGCAGACGTAGGTTCGAATCCTCGTCACAGACCATGCGGATTTGTTCATTTGATGCATCACACTACTGGGATTTCTGTGTGTGAGAGAGGGAAGATATTCAAACACAGGGGAGGTGACACCGAATATATATATATATATATATATATATATATATATATATATATATATATATATATATATATATATATATATATATATATATATATATATATATATATATATAACTGAAAACTCACACCCCAGAAGTGACTCGAACCCATACTCCCAGAAGCAACGCAACTGGTATGTACAAGACGCCTTAATCCACTTGACCATCACGACCGGACATAATGAGGTGATAGCCGAGGCTATTTGAACCACCCCACCGCCGGCACTCGGATAGTTATCTTGGGCATAGCATTTTACCAAATCACCTCATTCTTAGGGGCACACGTGAGGAACACAAAGGCGATATGCAACGTCTTATAAGGCGTCTTGTACATACCAGTTGCGTTGCTTCTGGGAGTATGGGTTCGAGTCACTTCTGGGGTGTGAGTTTTCAGTTGCATATTGTCCAGGGGACCATTCTGGCTTGTTCGCATTTGTGTTCCTCACGTGTGCCCCTAAGAATGAGGTGATTTGGGTAAAATGCTATGCCCAAGATAACTATCCGAGTGCCGGCGGTGGGGTGGTTCAAATATCCTCGGCTATCACCTCATTATGTCCGGTCGTGATGGTCAAGTGGATTAAGGCGTCTTGTACATACCAGTTGCGTTGCTTCTGGGAGTATGGGTTCGAGTCACTTCTGGGGTGTGAGTTTTCAGTTGCATATTGTCCAGGGGACCATTCTGGCTTGTTCGCATTTGTGTTCCTCACGTGTGCCCCTAAGAATGAGGTGATTTGGTAAAATGCTATGCCCAAGATAACTATCCGGTGCCGGCGGTGGGGTGGTTCAAATAGCCTCGGCTATCACCTCATTATGTCCGGTCGTGATGGTCAAGTGGATTAAGGCGTCTTGTTCATACCAGTTGCGTTGCTTCTGGGAGTATGGGTTCGAGTCACTTCTGGGGTGTGAGTTTTCAGTTGCATATTGTCCAGGGGACCATTCTGGCTTGTTCGCATATACTATATATATATATATATATATATATATATATATATATATATAATATATATATATATATATATATATATATACATATATATATATATTTATTTAGACTGTCAATACCCACAACTTATATCCACACAAAATCACGATGGTGTGATATATCTATGAGGAAATCATTTTGAGGCAAGCCCTTGAGCCCTTCTTCCTCTTCATAAAATATCATATTACGGGAGGGAGAGGGCCCGTCAGTGCTCAGTATATTATGTCTCCCTCACTCCCCCTTCTCCCGTCTCCCCCCTCGTCTCTATCACTTTTGTTCCCCCCCCCTTTGTCCCTCCCCTCTTTCTACCTTCCTCCCCCTCCCTTCCTTCCGCTCCCCCACTCCCACACCCCTCTTGCTCCTCCGCACAGATTCCCCGGTCTCTAAAAAACATGTATGGGTCTCTTTCATCCTCTTCCCCTACTCCCCCACCCTTCTCACCCATTTCCAGCTCCCTTCACACCCTCTCTCCCTTCCCTTCACTCCCCCACTCCCTCCCCTTCACGTAAGATAAAATGTGTATTTGTGTTAGCGTGTGTACTCACCTATTTGTACTCACCTATTTGTGGTTGCGGGGTTGAGCTTGGCTCTTTGGTCCCGCCTCTCAACCGTCAATCAACAGGTGTACAGGTTCCTGAGCCGCCTATTGGGCTCTATCATATCTACACTTGAAACTGTGTATGGAGTCAGCCTCACCACATCACTTCCTAATGCATTCCATTTGTCAACCACTCTGACACTAAAAAAAATCTTTCTAATATCTCTGTGGCTCATTTGGACACTCAATTTCCACCTGTGTCCCCTTGTGCGTGTTCCCCTTGTGTTAAATAGCCTGTCTTTATCAACCCTGTCGATTCCTTTGAGAATCTTGATGGGGTGATCATGTCCCTCCCTAACTCTTCTGTCTTCCAGCGACGTGAGGTTTAATTCCCGTAGTCTCTCTTCGTAGCTCATACCTCTCAGCTCAGGTACTAGTCTGGTGGCAAAACCTTTCAATTTTTCCAGTTTTAGTCTTATCCTTGACTAGATATGGACACCATGCTGGGGGTGCATACTCTAGGATTGGCTTGACATATGTGGTATACAAGTTCTAAATGATTCCTTACACAAGTTTCTAAATGCCGTTCTTATGTTGGCCAGCCTGGCATATGCCTGCTGATGGTATCCTCTTGATATGGGCTGCAGGGGACAGGTCTGGCGTGATATCAACCCCCTAAGTCCTTTCTCTCTCTCTGACTCTTGAAGAATTTCATCTCCCAAATGATACCTTGTATCTGGCCTCCTGCTCCCTACAACTATCTTCATTACATTACATTTTCTTGGGTTAAACTCTAACAACTATTTGTTCGACCTTTCCTTCAGTTCGTCTAGGTCTTCTTGAAGCCTCAAACAGTCATCCTCTGTCTTAATCCTTCTCCTATTTCTGGCATCGTCCACAAACATTGAGAGAAATGAGTCTATACCCTCCGGGAGATTATTTATGTATATCGGAAACAAGATAGGACCGAGTACAGAGCCCTGTGGGACTCCACTGGTGACTTCACGCTAATCTGAGGTCTCACCCCTCACTGTAAGTCTCTGTTTCCTCTTGCTTAGGTACTCCCTTATCCACTGGAGCACCTTACCAGTTACTCCTGCCTGTCTCTCCAGCTTATGTACCAGCCTCTTATGCGGTACTGTGTCAAAGGCTTTCCGACAATCTAAGAAAATGCAGTCCGCCCAGCTTTCTCTTTCTTGCTTAATCTTTGTCACCTGGTCGTAGAATTTATTAAGCCAGTCAGGCAAGATTTACCCTCCCTGAACCCATGTTCGCGATTTGTCACGAAGTCCCTTCTCTCCAGATGTGTTACCAGGTTTTGTTTCACGATCTTCTCCATCACCTTCCATGGTATAAAAGTCAAGGATACTGGCCTGTAGTTCAGTGCCGCTTGTCTGTAACTCTTTTCATATATTGGGACCATACTCACCGTCTGCCATATTTCTGGTAGGTCTCCCGTCTCCAGTGACCTACTATACACTATGGAGAGAGACAAGGAAAGTGCTTCTGCACACTCTTTCAGTACCCATGGCGAGATTCTGTCTGAATCAACAACCTTTCTCACATCCAGATTCACCAGGTGTCCTCTTGACCTCATTTCTCGTAATTTCAAACCCTTCCAAGGCCGCCTGGTTTATTCCCCCTCTTTCCTAGCAGTGACCTCACCTTGTTCTAGTGTGAAGACTCCTGGAACCTCTTGTTGAGTTTCTTCACACACCTCTCTGTCATGCTCTGTATACCTGTCCTCGCCTGTTCTAAGTTTCATTACCTGTTCTTTCACTGTTGTTTTCCTCCTGATGTGACTGTGGAGTAGCTTTGGTTCGGACTTGGCTTTGCTTGCTATATCATTTTCATAATTTTTCTCTGCTTCTCCTCTTACACTAACATACTCTTTACTAGTTCTCTGGTATCTCTCTCTGCTTTCTGGTGTTCTGTTATTCCGAAAGTTCCTCCATGCCCTTTTGTTCAGATTCTTTGCTTCCATACATGCCCTATTAAACCACGGATTCCTCTTTTGCTTATCGGATTTATTTTTTTCGGCTGAATGAACCTGTTTACTTCCTCCTGACATTTCTGAGTGACATAGTCCGTCATGTCTTGTACAGATTTAGCTCTGAGGTCCGTGTCCCAAGGAAATTTTCCTTAGGAAATTTCTCATCTCCTCATAATTCCCCTTTCGGTACGCCAGCCTTTTGTTTTCTAGTTCTTTCTTGGGAGAGATAATTCCTAGCTCTACCAGGTACTCAAGATCAATACACTGTGATCACTCATTCCCAAGGGTGCTATTCCCTTAACTTCCTTATATCCCACTCATATAGGGTAAATATCAGATCAAACATGGCTGGTTCATCTTCTCCTCTCATTCTTGTTGGTTCCTTGATGTTTTGGCTTAGAAAGTTTCTTCTGGCCACGTCCAGCAGCTTAGCTCTCCATGTTTCTGGTCCTCCATGTGGGTCCTATGTTCTCCCATACTATCTTCCCGTGGTTGAAGTCTTCCATAATTAGTAGTCCAGATCCATTCCTGCTAGCAACAGAAGCTGCTCTCTCTATTATGTTAATGGTGGCCATGTTGTTTCTATCATATTCCTGTCTGGGCCTTCTGTCATTTGGTGGGGGATTATATATGACTACGACTAGAATTTTTTGTCCTCCAGTTGTTATGGTACCTGCTATGTAGTCACTGAAACCTTCACAGCCTGAATAACCATCTCAAAATCCCAGCCTTTTCTTACCAGCAGAGCTACACCACCACCACCTCCTCTTCCTTCTCTCTCTTTCTCACAACATAATAGTCTTGTGGAAACACTGCATTTGTTATGTTTTTTCGTCAGTTTTGTTTCTGTGAGTGCTATTATATCGGGGTTTTCTTCTAGTACCCATTCTCCAAGTTCATTTGTTTTATTTGTAATCCCATATATATTAGTGTACATTGCCTTGAGACTCACATTCTTCTGTCCCTTTTCTTGTCCCCTTCTCGCAAACGTTCAGCTGATGGGGGAAGCTGTTCCATGATGTAAGGATTTGTGAGGTGGATAACAGGGTCTCAGAGGATACTTGAGTGAGGGGTAGGGTTCAAGTGATGGTATGGGATGTAGGGGAAGGAAGGACAGGAAGGGGAAAGGGGGAGGGGGACATGGTTGGAGTAGGGAGGGGTAGCAGGGTGGGAATGCGGTGAAGGGGAGGGAGAGTTGGCTATCATTTGAGTTGGGGCAGGGAGGGTTCAGGGTATGGGTGGTTTCATGCAGAGGAGGGTGGTGGAGTTGCCCTCCCCTCTGCTGTTATTGGATTGCTGGTTGTGGGTTCCCTCCTCACCTCTGGGGATGTTGTGTTGGGGTTGTGATTTCCTGGTATTCTCCTCTTGCCCTGTGCTTCTTCCTTGCTTCTGTTGCCATTGCCCTCTCTTCCCTCGTCTGTCGACTGTGTGTATGTACTCACCTATTGTACTCACCTATTTGTGTCTGCAGGATCGAGCATTAACTCTTGGATCCCGCTTTCGAGCATCGGATGTTTACAGCAATGACTCCGGTCCTATTTCCTATCATACCTAGTTTTAAAATTATGGACAGTGCTTCCACAGCTGTTCCTTAAGTGCATTCCATTTTTCCACTATTCTCACGCTAAAAGAATACTTCCTAACATCTCTGTGACTCATCTGTGTTTCCAGCTTCCACCCATTCCCCTCGTTCTGTTACTATTCCGTCTGATCATTTCGTCTATGTCCACTCTGTCAATCCCCCTGAGTATTTTATACACTCCTATCAGGTCCCCCCTCTCCTTTCTTTTTTCTAGTGTCGTAAGGCACAGTTCCTTCAGGCGCTCCTCATACCACATCCCTCGTAACTCTGGGACGAGTCTCGTTGCAAACCTCTGAACCTTTTCCAGTTTCCTTATCTGCTTCTTCAGATGGGGACTCCATGATGAGGCGGCATACCCTAAGACTATGACGGTTTGTGTGTATGTGTGGTGTGTGTATGGGAGCCGGTCGGCCGAACGGACAGCACGCTGGACTTGTGATCCTGTGTTCGATCCCAGGCGCCGGCGAGAAACAATGGGCAGAGTTTCTTTCACCCTATGCCCCTGGTTACCTAGCAGTAAAATAGGTACCTAGGTGTTAGTCAGCTGTCACGGGCTGCTTCCTGGAGGTGGAGGCCTGGTCGAGGACCGGGCCGCGGGGATACTAAAAAAGCCCCGAAATCATCTCAAGATAACCTCAAGAAGACTGGCCTCACGTAAACAGTGTAAAAGCGCCCTGAATTTCTCCTTACTTAGGTTTCTAAATGATGTTCTAACTTTTGCCAGTGTAGAGTGTGTGTTTGTGTGTGTTTGTGTGTGTTTGTGTGTGTGGTGTGTGTGTGTGGTGTGTGTGTGTTTGTGTGTGTGTGTGTGTGTTTGTAAGTAAGTGTGTGTGTACTCACCTAGTTGTGTATGTGTGTGTGTGTGAGTGTGTGTGTGTGTGTGTATGTGTGTGTGTGTGAGTGAGTGCGTGTGTGTGTGTGTGTGTGTGTGTGTACTCACCTATATGTACTCACCTATATGTGCTTGCAGGATCGAGCATTGACTCTTGGATCCCGCCTTCGAGCATCGGTTGTTTACAGCAATGACTCCTGTCCCATTTCCCTATCATACCTGGTTTTAAAATTATGAATAGTATTTGCTTCCACAACCTGTTCCTGAAGTGCATTCCATTTCCCCACTACTCTCACGCTAAAAGAAAACTTCCTTACATCTCTGTGACTCATCTGAGTTTCAAGCTTCCATCCATGTCCTCTCGTTCTGTTACTATTCCGTGTGAACATTTCGTCTATGTCCACTCTGTCAATTCCTCTGAGTATCTTATACGTTCCTATCATGTCCCCCCTCTCCCTTCTTCTTTCTAGTGTCGTAAGGCACAGTTCCCTCAGGCGCTCTTCATACCCCATCCCTCGTAGCTCTGGGACGAGCCTCGTTGCAAACCTCTGAACCTTTTCCAGTTTCATTATATGCTTCTTCAGATGGGGACTCCATGATGAGGCGGCATACTCTAAGACTGGCCTTACGTAGCAGTGTAAAGCGCCCTAAATGCCTCCTTACTTAGGTTTCTGATGATGTTCTAACTTTTGCCAGTGTAGAGTACGCTGCTGTCGTTATCCTATTAATATGTGCCTCAGAGATAGATTAGGTGTTACGTCCACCCCCAGGTCTCTTTCACGCATCGTTACAGGTAGGCTGTTCCCCTTCATTGTGTACTGTCCCTTTGGTCTCCTATCTCCTAGTCCCATTTCCATAACTTTACATTTGCTCGTGTTGAATTCTAGTAGCCATTTCTCTGACCATCTCTGCAATCTGTTCAGGTCCTCTTGGAGGATCCTGCAATCCTCATCTGTCACAACTCTTCTCATCAACTTTGCATCATCCGCAAACATCGACATGTAGGACTCTACGCCTGTAAACATGTCGTTAACATATACAAGAAATAGAATTGGTCCCAGCACCGATCCTTGTGGTACTCCACTTGTTACTGTTCGCCAGTCCGACTTCTCGCCCCTTACCGTAACTCTTTGGCTCCTTCCTGTTAGGTAGTTCCTTATCCATTCTAGGACCTTTCCCCCCACCCCCGCCTGCCTCTCGAGCTTGAACAGCAGTCTCATGTGCGGTACTGTATCAAAGGCTTTTGGCAGTCCAGAAATATGCAGTCTGCCCAACCATCTCTGTCCTGTCTTATCCTCGTTATTTTATCATAGAATTCCAGAAGGTTTGTTAGGCACGATTTCCCTGTCCAGAACCCATGTTGATGTTTGTTCACAAACCTAATGTTCTCCAGGTGTGCAACCAGTCGTAGCCTAATTATTCTTTCCAGTATTTTACAGGGGATGCTTGTCAGTGATACAGGTCTGTAGTTAAGTGCCTCCTCCCTATCTCCTTTCTTGAAGATCGGCACGACATTTGCCTTCTTCCAGCAACTGGGCAATTCTCCTGACATAAGTGACTCATTAAAGATCATTGCCAGAGGCACGCTGAGGGCCTGTGCTGCTTCTTTTAGTATCCACGGTGATACTTTGTCTGGTCCAACTGCTTTAGTTGCATCTAGAGTTGTCAACTGTTTCATTACCTCCTCTGCTGTCACCTCTATATCTGATAGTCTTTCATCTAGGGTAACCCCTTCCAACAATGGGAGCTGCTCAGGCTCGGTAGTGAACACTCCATGGAAACTGGCATTCAGTGCCTCGCAGATTTCCTTGTCACTTTCAGTATATGCCCCCTCTGTCTTCCTTAGTCTTGTCACTTGGTCGTTCACCGACATTTTTCTTCTTATATGACTGTGTAGTAACTTAGGTTGTTTTTTCGCTTTGATTGCAATATCGTTCTCATAGTCCCTTTCCGATGTTCGTCTTATGTTAATGTAATCGTTTCCTAGCTCTGTTGTATCTGCTTCTGTTGTCCTCTGTTCTTTGTCTTCTGTACTTCCTCCACTCCCGCCTGCTGGCCATTTTTGCTTCCTGACACTGTCTATTAAACCATGGGTTATTATATTCCTTCTTATTTTTCCCTTTACCGTTGGTATAAATCTCTCTTCGGCCTCCTTGCATTTCTGTATGACTAGGTCCATCATATCTTGGACTGTTTTTCCTCTAATTTCTTCCTCCCACTGCACTTCACCCAGATAGTCCCTTATCCTCATATAGTCCCCTTTCCTGTAGTCAGCTCTCCTTTCCCAGATCTCTTGTCCCATGGTCATAATTTTGAATTCCATCATGTAGTCAGAGACTAGGACACAATGGTCACTGGCCCCTAGAGGTATTTCATGCTCTAAATTCTCGATATCTTCTACGTTCTGGGTGAAAATCAGGTCTAATAGGCTCGGTTGATCTCCTCCTCTTTCCCTTGTGTCTTCCTTCACATGTTGTGTCAGGAAATTCCTGTCTATAACATCTACTAATTTTGCTCCCCACGTTTCATCCCCTCCATGGGGATTCCTTGATTCCCAATTTATCTCTCCATGATTTAGGTCCCCCATGATCAGCAGCTTCGCTCTCATTCTGTGGGCTAGTGTTGCTGCCTTCTGCAGTTCATCTATACATGCTTTGTTGTTGTCATCATACTCCTGCCTGGGTCTTCTACTGTTTGGTGGGGATTGTAGATTACCATGATCACAATCTTCCTCCCATCTACTGTCAGAGTTCCATGTATGAAGCTTGTGCACTCATTGGTAACTCGATTTCCCAGGTCTTCAAACTTCCATTTCCGCTTTATTAGGAGTGCTACTCCCCCTCCCTGTCTCTGTGTCCTCTCTTTTCGTATCACCTGGTACCCTTCAGGAAAGATTGCATCTGAGATCATGTCATTAATTTTAGTTTCCACAATTGCAACTATGTCAGGATCTGCTTCACTCACTCTTTCTTTATCTCTTCTGCTTTATTAGATACCCCATCAGCATTGGTGTACCAAACCTTGAGATTCTTCATGGAAACTCTTGTACCAGAGTTCTCCCTTTCTCTGGGGGTCTGGGGGGATCTGGGGGATGTCTGGGGGGTGACTGGGGGCAGAGGGGATCTGGGGGATCTGGGGGGTGTCTGGGGATGACTGGGGGCGGGGAGGGTCCGGGGGATGTCCGGGGGGATCCAGGGGGTGTCTGGGGGGGTCCGGGGGGTGTATGGGGGGTGAAAGAGTTCAGGAGGGGTGCTTGGGGGGGCTACTGGGGGCTGGGCTTCTAGGAAGGTAGGTAGGAGGGTCTGGGGTAGGGCCTGGGTAGGTAGGTCTGGAGTAGGAAGGGCATACTGGGTCTGAAGATTAGGGAGGGCATAGAGGGGTTGGGAGATGGCGTAAGGTTGGGAGACAGATAGAGGTTGAGAGGTTGGGAGGGGGATGGATAGAGGGGGTGGGGGGGACCTCCCACCTCCCTCGCAAGGGTGGGGGGTCACATGGAAGGAGAGGGGGATGAGGAGGGGTGAGGGCAGGGCAGGCTTTGGGTGTTGAGGGGATGAGGTCTGGGTGGTTTCTTGGGGTTGAGGGGATGAGGTCTGGATGGGATTTGGGGTTGAGGGGATGAGAGCTGGGTGGGTTTTGGGGGTTGAGGGGACGAGGGCTGGACGGGTTTTGGGGGTTGAGGTGATGAGGGGGTCCTTGGAATGTGGGATGAATTTGACTCCAGTGGGGTCAGAGGGGTCAAGGGATGTGCTGGGGAGATAAGCAGGGGCGGCTGATTTGGGAAAGGGGTGACCTGAGAAGCACGTGTGAGCTGGTTAGCATGGGGTGGATTAGCACTGGGGTGTGTAGCTGCGCTCAAATGGGAAGAGTCGTATTGTTGTTTGCTTGCTCTGTGGGCAATCTGTTCCTCCTTCGTCATGAATTTGTCAATAAATACGTTGTAGTAATTTTCGCTACCTCTGAGTAGGTGTTTGTGTGTGTGTGTGTGTGTGTGTGTGTGTGTGTGTGTGTGTGTGTGTGTGTGTGTGTGTGAGTGAGTGCGTGTGTGTGTGTACTCACCTAGTTGTGTTTGCGGGGGTTGAGCTCTGGCTCTTTGGTCCCGCCTCTCAACCGTCAATCAACAGGTGTACAGATTTCTGAGCCTATTGGGCTCAATCATATCTACACTTGAAACTGTGTATGGAGTCAGCCTCCACCACATCACTGCCTAATGCATTCCACGTGTTAACTACTCTAACACTCCAGGATTGGTCTTACATACGTGGTATACAAGATTCTGCATGATTCCTTACACAGGTTCCTGAAGGCTGTTCTGATGTTAGCCAGCCTCGCATATGCCGCAGACATTATTCTTTTTATGTGGGCTTCAGGAGACAGGTTTGGTATGATATCATCTCCTAGATCTTTCTCTCTGTCCGTTTCATTAAGTACTTCATCTCCTATTCTGTATCCTGTGTCTGGCCTCCTATTTCACTGCCTACTTTCATTACTTTGCATTTACTCAGATTAAACTTTAGCAGCCATTAGTTGGACCATTCACTCAGTCTGTCTAGGTCGTCCTGTAGCCTCCTACTATCATCCTCTGTTTCAATCCTCCTCATAATTTTTGCATCATCAGTAAATATTAAGAGAAACGAGTCTATACCCTCTGGGAGATCATTTACATATATCAGAAACAGTATAGGTCCAAGGACTGACCCTTGCTGGACTCCACTCGTAACGTCTCGCCAATCTGAGACCTCACCCCTCACACTGACTCGTTGTCTCCTGCTGCTTAGGTACTCTTTAATCCAATGGAGAACCTTCCATTTCACTCCAGCCTGTATCTCCAGCTTTTTCACTAGCCTCTTGTGTGGGACTGTATCAAAAGGCTTTCTGACACTCCAAAAATATGCAGTCTGCCCATCCTTCTATTTCTTGCTTGGTCGTAGAATTCAAGTAACCCTGTGAGGCAGGACTTGTCATCCCTGAACCCATGTTGATGCTGTGTTACAAAGTTCTTTTGCTCCAGATGTTGCACTAGCTTTCTTCGCACTATCTTCTCCATCAGCTTGCATGGTATGTAGGTTAGAGACACTGGCCTGTAGTTCAGTGCCTCCTTACTTTGCTGCATAGCTAGCCTAAATCTCTGATTAAACCACGGGTTTCTTATCTTCATTTCACTGTTTTCCTTTTGGACTGGGACAAGTTTGTTGCTGCTTCCTTGCACTTCTGCATGTTGTAGTCCATCATGTCTTGGGTCGTCTTTCCCCTGAGGTTTGTTTCCCATGCTATATCTGTTAGGAATTTTCTTATCTCCTCATAGTTTCCTTTTCGGTATGTTAACCTTTTGTTTTCGGTATTCCTCCTCAAGTTCAATAACCCTTCTTCAATCAGGTACTCAAATGCCAGTACATTGTGGTCGCTCATTCCTACTGGGGTCTCAAAACCGATTTCTCTTATGTCTGAGTCGTTCAGAGTGAAGACTAGGTCGAGTCTCGCTGGTTCGTCATTTCCTCTCTTCCTTGCGGATTCTCTGACATGCTGGGTTAAAATGTTTCTAGTCACCACCTCCAATAGTTTGGCTCTCCACGTATCCTTGCCTCCATGCAGTTCCTTGTTTTCCCAGTCAATCCTTCCGTGATTGAATTCCCTCATGATGAGCAGGTGGGATCTATTTCTACAGTCAGCAGATGCTGCCCTTTCAATTATAGTGTTAACTGCCATGTTGTTGTTATCACACTTTTGACTGGGTCTTCTGTCATTTGGTGGAGGGTTATATATCACTGCTACTACTATTCTTGGTCCTCCCATTGTCATGGTGCCTGCTATGTAGTCTCTGAAAACCTCACAGCCTGGGATAAACATCTCCTTGAAACTACATTCCTTTCTTATGAGTAGGGCCACTCCGCCTCGTCCCCTACCTTCCCTCTCTTTCCTTATTACTGTGTGCTCCTGGGGAAACACGGCATTCGTTATGATTCCTGAGAGTTTTGTTTCAGTGAGTCTGATTATATTTGGGTTCACTTCTTGTGCTCTTTTCCTTAGTTCACTTGCCTTGCTTGTGATCCCATTTATGTTCGAGTACATTATCCTGAAACTGATTCTCTTCTGCTTCTCCTCTGGGGGGGACCAGTGGGATCTGGGGTGAGCGGGAGCTGGGAGGATCTGGTACGGGGAGATTGGTGGAGGAGGAAGGGCTTGGGGGGGGGAGGTGGGAAGGGTAGGGGGGTGAGAGGGGAGGGTTGGTGGGGAGAGTGAAAGGGGGAGGGTTGGGGTGTGGTTGAAAGAGGGAGGGTTGGGGGTGTGTGGGAGATGGTGAGGCTTGGGGGAGAATGGGGGGAGGAGAGGCTTGGAGGGATGGGGCAGAAAAGGGCGGATGGCTTGGGGGGCGTGGGGGGAAAGGGAAGGCTGACGTGGGTGAGGAAGAGGCTAGGGTTTAGGGGAGTGGTGGAGAAGGGAAGGCTTAGGTTTTGTGGGGGAGAGTGGGGGGCTTAAAGAGGGGGGGTGGGGGAGAACGTAGGGCTTGGGGGTGGGAGAGACGGGAGGGCATGGCGGAGAAAGAAGGGTTTGGAGGAGAAGGGAGGTCCTGGGGAGAGGGGTGAGTAGGAGGAGGGGGTTGGTGGAGGGAGGGAGCTCTAGGTGGGTACTTAGTGGGGGGCTGTCAGGGGATGGGGCAGGTAGGGTGTCTGTTGGGTAGAATGTGGGGGTGGTGTTCCACTCCCTGTGGCTGTTGCACTGTTTGAGGAGGGTTTGCCACTCCCCTCTGGGATTGTAGGGTTCGGGGTTGTGGTTCTCTGATTCCTTTCTCTCTCCTTGCGCTTCTTCCTTGCGTCTGCTGCCCGCCTTCTCTCTTCCCTTGTCATATCCCTCTGCAGGAATACTTGTTTGAACTTCTGTACATTTGCTAGACCGCTCTTCCTTGCTAACAGTTCCTCTTTCGTGTTCTTGCTCATGAATGCAACCTTTATCATTCAGTCTCTGTCCTTGTTGTACTTTCCAAACCTAAAACCTTTTCAACATTTTGGTCAGTTCCCTCCATCCTTACCTCTTTAAGGATCTCGGTAACTATGTTTTTGTCCTTGTCTCTCCGCTCCTTTGGGCTGCTCCCTGTTTGCTCTTTAATGCCTGCTACTACTACTGCTGCTCTTTTTCTCTCTATCAGCAGGCTAGTACATCTAACGGCTTCCTAAGAGGAAGCCACTTCCATGGCAACTTCCCTTACTGCAGACCTAGCTTCAAGGTTCTTTTCAAGCAACTCTGCAAATGAGGGTTGTATTGTAAGATTCCCCTCAACAG
>NC_091156.1:25443936-25446436 GCF_040958095.1 Procambarus clarkii | reverse complement strand
CTGTTCTTTCACTGTTGTTTTCCTTCTGATGTGACTGTGGAGTAGCTTTTGGTTCGGTCTTGGCTTTGTTTGCTATATCATTTTCAAAACTTTTCTCTGCTTCTCTTCTCACCCTGACGTACTCATTCTTGGTTCTCTGTAATCTCTCTCTGCTTTCTGGTGTTCTGTTTTTCCGGAAGTTCATCCGCGCCCTTTTGTTCAGTTTCTTCGCTTCCATACATGCCCTATTATACCATAGATTCTTCTGTTGCTTCTCGGATTTTTCCCTTTGGGCCGGGATGAACCTGTTTACTGCCTCCTGACCCTTTTGGGTAACATAGTCCATCATACCCTGTACAGACTTATCTCTGAGGTCTGTGTCCCAAGGTATTTCCCTTAGGATACTTCTCTTCTGTTCATATTTCCCCTTTGGGTATGCCAGCCTTTTGATTCCTAGATCTTTTTGGGGGAGATAATTCCTAGCTCTACCAGGTACTCAAAGTTCAATACACTGTGGTCACTCATTCCCAAGGGCGCTTCCATCTTAACTTCCCTTATATCCCACTCAATTAGGGTAAATATCAAATCAAGCATTGCTGGTTCATCTTCTCCTCTCATTCTTGTTGGTTCCTTGATGTGCTGGTTTAGAAAGTTTCTTGTTGCCACGTCCAGCAGCTTAGCTCTCCATGTTTCTGGTGCTCCATTCGGGTCTCTGTTCTCCCAATCGATCTTCCCATGGTTGAAGTCTCTCATAATTAGTAGTCCAGATCCACTGCTTGCAAACAGAAGCTGCTCTCTCTATTATGTTAATGGTGGCCATGTTGTTTCTATCATATTCCTGTCTAGGTCTTCTGTCATTTGGTGGTGGATTATATATGACTATGACTATAATTTTTTCCCTCCATTTATTATGGTTATCTTGAGGTTATCTTGAGATGATTTCGGGGCTTTAGTGTCCCCGCGGCCCGGTCCTCGACCAGGCCTCCACCCCCAGGAAGTAGCCCGTGACAGCTGACTAACACCCAGGTACCTATTTTACTGCTAGGTAACAGGGGCATCAGGGTGAAAGAACTCTGCCCATTGTTTCTCGCCGGCGCCTGGGATCGAACCCAAGACCAAGACCAAGACCAAGACCAAGATCGAACCCAAGCTCGGCGACCGGCTCCCGGTCAGCCGAGCCCTTCACAGCCCTGTGAAGGTTTCAGTGACTACATAGCAAGTACCATAACAAATGGAGGGAAAAAATTATAGTCGTAGTGTGTGTGTATGTGTGTGTGCGGTTAAGACATGCACGTGTTCACACTGGTGTTCATGATATTGTGAAGTGTTCCCCACATAATGGTCTTTAATGACTGCTACGTGGGGAACACCTTGAGACTCCTCCCCTCGACACAGTTAGACTGGACCTTAGCGCCTTTCAATTTATTCATATTGACAAAATAGGACCTGAGATGGACACCTCAAAGTCCTCTTCCACCTTTGTTTATGAACAAATTTGGTAGTGAAATAACTTGTTATGGGATTTATACATTTAGGAATTTTATATTCAATTTACACATCTTTTTATATCATTTAATTTATATTAATTTAGATAACTCTTTGAACTCTTATTTATAGTTTTAGCAATTGTATTTTATAGTAAACTACTCGTTCTTAAAACACTGATGATGGAAAATATTAAGTTTTGTGGGCCTTGGCAGTGAGGTAGGCATAAACAAGGTTGCGGTCCTTGACAGGCCAATTGGCATAAGCAAGGCAGTGGGCTTTGAGAGTTCAATAGGCATAACCAAGTTTGTGGTCATTGAAGATCCAATAGGCATAACCAAAGTTGTGGACCTTGACAGTCCAAATGGCATAACCAAGGTTGTGGACCTTGACAGCTCAGTAATCATATTGAAGGATGTGGGACTTGACGGTCTCATGGGAGCAATCAAGGTTGATGTTTGTTTTTTGACAGTCCAATAGACATAACGGAGGTTGTGGGACTTGTTACTCGAAGGGGCATAACCAAAGTTGCCCCATGAATCGAGACTCACCATGATAAGGGCGCCTGACAGCTGGGGTGGTCAGCGCTTCGGATTCGTTGTCCTGAGGTTCCGGGTTCAATCCCCGGTGGAGGCGGAGAGAAATGGGCAAAATGTTTCTTTCACCTGATGCCCCTGTTACCTAGCAGTAAATAGGTCCCTGGGAGTTAGACAGATGCTACAGGCTGCTTCCTGGGAGTGTGTAACAAAAAAGAGGCCTGGTTGAGGACCGGGCCGCGGGGACGCTTAGCCCAGAAATCATCTCAAGATAACCTCAAGATGATAGTTCAACAGGTATAGCCAAGCTGGGTGGACGTGACAGTTTAACAGACATAACCAAGGTTGTACGCTCCAGCAGCTCTCGACAGGTAAGGTGCAAATTCCATTGGGTGTAAACAGCCTCGAGCAGTTTATTTACTTAACGCTTTCAATTGTCCAGCGGTATCCGCAGTGATCCTTGAGAAGTGAGCGGCGTGCTCCGCGCTCTTGTCAACAAC
>NC_091156.1:25426436-25438936 GCF_040958095.1 Procambarus clarkii | reverse complement strand
AACAGTGAAGCGTAATGTACGAAGATTGAGAAAATTCGTGTTAGAATTATTAATCTTACTTTTCGGTCATATTTAATAATATATGTCTACAGGAAAGACTGCTACCAAAATATACTAATATATATATATATATATATATATATATATATATATATATATATTATATATATATATATATATATATATATATAAGGCACACTCTCCTAAACACGAGAGTGAAGTGTACAACTTTAGAACACTTTCCCACCAGGAGACTCGAACCCTAGCCAGCACAGAAGCCTTCCAGCAACTGGCATAACAGGTACGCCTTAACCCGCTCCACCACCAGCTCAGACCCTTAAAAGAGATGGTAATTTCGGAGTATTTAAATACACCAAAGATCACCACCTCCCAAGAGCACTAGAGCAAGTGAGGGTCATTTAGACGTTAATTTCATCAAGTCCCTCTGTCTTCCCATATTAACAGGGACTTGATGAAATTAACGTCTAAATGACCACTCACTTGCTCTAGTGCTCTTGGGAGGTGGTGATCTTTGGTGTATTTAAATACTCCGAAATTACCATCTCTTTTAAGGGTCTGAGCTGGTGGTGGGCGGTTAAGGCGTACCTGTTATGCCAGTTGCTGGAAGGCTTCTGTGCTGGCTAGGGTTCGAGTCTCCTGGTGGGAAAGTGTTCTAAAGTTGTATATATATTATATATATATATATATATATATATATTATATTATATATATATATATATATATATATATTTATATATATATATATATATATATTATGTCGTACCTAGTAGCCAGAACGCACTTCTCAGCCTACTATGCAAGGCCCGATTTGCCTAATAAGCTAAGTTTTTATTAATTAATTAATTGGTTTTCGACAACCTAACCTACCTAACCTAACCTAACTTTTTCGGCTACCTAACCTAACCTAATCTATAAAGATAGGTTAGGTTAGGTTAGGTAGGGTTTGTTAGTTCGGTCATATATCTACGTTAATTTTTACTAAAATAAAAAAATTGACCTCATACATAATGAAATGGGTAGCTTTATCATTTCATAAGAAAAAATTGAGAAATATATTAATTCAGGAAACTTGGCTTATTAGGCAAATCGGGCCTTGCATAGTAGGCTAAAAAGTGCGTTCTGGCTACTAGGTACGACATATATATATATCGTCACCTGCATTATTCCTTGATGGTAGTGGTTAACGATACAGATTGATTGGAATCCTTGGGGTTGAAGATCCTCTTTGGCCTGGAGACCAAAGGCCAATTTACAATAGTCAACCATCAACCTGGTGACACCTTCTTAGTTGGGTGTACCCAGGTTGACTATTGTCACCGAAAGTCCGTCACCAGGTTGATTTTTTTTTTTGGGCAGGGATATTCCTGCGCGGGCCTAAGCCTCTGGCTGGCCACTAAATGTTACTTGGGGCATATCGCAGGGTTGATGAGTGACTATTGTCAACGGCATGATGCATCGTGATGACTGTAGTATCGGCTCCATTATTGTCCTTAAAAATGCAATTGTTTTATTGCATTATTATTGTATAATATTTTATTGCATAATATTTTTTATTATATTTGCTATTATCTCTTTCTTTTAAAATGACATGCAGTTGTTTACAAAGAGTTGCAAAAAGCAACAGACCATTGAATCCAATCATGGCTGTTTGCTAATTGAAAGCTTATGGAGTTACAAGCATAATGATCCTTGGATTTGATAAGTGCTGCTCTAATCTACGTGGGTTTCCGAGTGAGCCTAAATTATCTCGAGGCTCACCAGGACAGGGGTTTGAGTCTCTCTAGAACTGGTGGAGTCTTAAATACTTACAGACAATCAAAGTTAATTTTATGTAGAGAGCGCCGAGTTAAATTGACTGTAGAGCGCTGGGAGGTATATGCTGGCAAGAAGCTGGGGCATCAGGTCGTAGTGACGAAATGGAGCCCAAACATGTAGACCAATGGTGCCCAAACATGTGGACCAATGGTGCCCAAACATGTAGACCAATGGTGCCCAAACATGTAGACCAATGGTGCCCAAACATGTGGACCAATGGTGCCCAAACATGTGGACCAATGGTGCCCAAACATGTGGACCAATGGTGCCCAAACATGTGGACCAATGGTGCCCAAACATGTGGACCAATGGTGCCCAAACATATGGACCAATGGTGCCCAAACATGTGGACCAATGGTGCCCAAACATGTGGACCAATGGTGCCCAAACATGTGGACCAATGGTGCCCAAACATGTGGACCAATGGTGCCCAAACATGTGGACCAATGGTGCCCAAACATGTAGA
The DNA here is from genome assembly GCF_040958095.1 of Procambarus clarkii. Classification (NCBI taxonomy): domain Eukaryota; kingdom Metazoa; phylum Arthropoda; class Malacostraca; order Decapoda; family Cambaridae; genus Procambarus; species Procambarus clarkii. The sequence goes on along the minus strand of NC_091156.1, from coordinate 25,436,634 downwards.
CCAATGGTGCCCAAACATGTGGACCAATGGTGCCCAAACATGTGGACCAATGGTGCCCAAACATGTGGACCAATGGTGCCCAAACATATGGACCAATGGTGCCCAAACATGTGGACCAATGGTGCCCAAACATGTGGACCAATGGTGCCCAAACATGTGGACCAATGGTGCCCAAACATGTGGACCAATGGTGCCCAAACATGTGGACCAATGGTGCCCAAACATGTGGACCAATGGTGCCCAAACATGAGAACCAATGGTGCCTAAACATGTGGACCAATGGTGCCCAAACATGTGGACCAATGGTGCCCAAACATGAGAACCAATGGTGCCCAAACATGTGAACCAATGGTGCCCCAACATTGTGGACCAGTGAGGATTGAACGCGGACTCTGCAAGATCGTCGCACTGTTGAGCAGTCAGCGTGTTTACGTCATATAAGACCCAGAGCACAGCTCTTATTCTCTCCGAACACTAAGTGGTTATTGACCACGATATATGCCAAAGACATTTATAAAGTCGCACATTTGACTCTCAGTATTCACTGGGTCTTGCTTCATCTGACACATCCCCGCTGCTGGTGCTGCAGAGGCCTCTAACTCTCTACACTAACGTTGCTGTTCAACAACGCCATGTTCTTACTCTGTATGAGGCAGTGTAGGGTACAGCTGTTTATTTATCACTGTCTGATAGTGGGAAATATTGACGGGAGCAAAAAGCCTGTTGGGGGCGAATGGTGGCCCCACATGGCAGCAGGGGTTCTCAGCCTTGATGGCCCCACATGGCAGCAGGGGTTCTCAGCCTTGATGGCCCCTCATGGCAGCAGGGGTTCTCAGCCTTGATGGCCCCTCATGGCAGCAGGGTTATCAGCCTTGATGGCCCCTCATGGCAGCAGGGTTCTCAGCCTTGATGGCCCACATGGCAGCAGGGTTCTCAGCCTTGATGGCCCCACATGGCAGCAGGGGTTCTCAGCCTTGATGGCCCCTCATGGCAGCAGGGGTTCTCAGCCTTGATGGCCCCACATGGCAGCAGGGGTTCTCAGCCTTGATGGCCCCACATGGCAGCAGGGGTTCTCAGCCTTGATGGCCCCTCATGGCAGCAGGGGTTCTCAGCCTTGATGGACCCTCATGGCAGCAGGGGTTCTCAGCCTTGATGGCCCCTCATGGCAGCAGGGGTTCTCAGCCTGAGATTCACATACTTCTCATGCTTTCACTTATGAGTATATGTTCCAAGGATGCTCTAGTGTGTTTATGTTCCAGGCTCCTCTAGTGTGCATGTGTTCCAAGGTTGCTCTAGTGTGTATATGTTCCTTGGTTACTCTAGTGTGTTCGTGTTCCAGGGCTGCTCTAGTGTGTACGTGTTCCTTGGTTACTCTAGTTTTTCGTGTTCCAGGGCTGCTCTAGTGTGTACGTGTTCCTTGGTTACTCTAGTGTGTTCGTGTTCCAGGGCTGCTCTAGTTTGTATATGCTTCTTGGTTACTCTAGTGTGAACGTGTTCCAGGGCTGCTCTAGTGTGTACGTGTTCCTTGGTTACTCTAGTTTTTCGTGTTCCAAGGTTGCTCTAGTGTGTATATGTTCCAGGCTGCTCTAGTGTGTATGTGTTCCAAGGCTGCTCTAGTGTGTATATGTTCCAGGCTGCTCTAGTGTGTATGTGTTCCAAGGTTGCTCTAGTGTGTATATGTTCCAGGCTGCTCTAGTGTGTATGTATTCCAAGGCTGCTCTAGTGTGTATGTGTTCCAAGGCTGCTCTAGTGTGTATATGTTCCAGGCTGCTCTAGTGTGTATGTGTTCCAAGGCTGCTCTAGTGTGTACGTGTTCCAGGGCTGCTCTAGTGTGTACGTGTTCCTTGGTTACTCTAGTGTGTTCGTGTTCCAGGGCTGCTCTAGTGTGTACGTGTTCCAGGGCTGCTCTAGTGTGTATATGTTCCTTGGTTACTCTAGTGTGTAAATGTTCCAGGGCTGCTCTAGTGTGTACGTGTTCCAGGGCTGCTCTAGTGTGTATATGCTCCTTGGTTTCTCTAGTGTGTACGTGTTCCAGGGCTGCTCTAATGTGTACATGTTCCAAGGTTGCTCTAGTGTGTATATGTTCCAGGCTGCTCTAGTGTGTATGTGTTCCAAGGCTGCTCTAGTGTGTATATGTTCCAGGCTGCTCTAGTGTGTATGTGTTCCAAGGTTGCTCTAGTGTGTATATGTTCCAGGCTGCTCTAGTGTGTGTTCCCAGGCTGCTCTAGTGTGTGTTCCCAGGCTGCTCTAGTGTGTGTTCCAGGCTGCTCTAGTGTGTGTTCCCAGGCTGCTCTAGTGTGTGTTCCAGGCTGCTCTAGTGTGTATGTGTTCCCAGGCTGCTCTAGTGTGTGTTCCAGACTGCTCTAGTGTGTGTTCCCAGGCTGCTCTAGTGTGTGTTCCCAGGCTGCTCTAGTGTGTGTTCCCAGGCTGCTCTAGTGTGTGTTCCCAGGCTGCTCTAGTGTGTATGTGTTCCAGGGCTGCTCTGGTGTGTATGTGTTCCAAGGTTGCTCTAGTGTGTATGTGTTCCAGGGCTGCTCTAGTGTGTATGTGTTCCCAGGCTGCTCTAGTGTGTGTGTGTTCCCAGGCTGCTCTAGTGTGTGTGTGTTCCCAGGCTGCTCTAGTGTGTGTTCCCAGGCTGCTCTAGTGTGTGTGTGTTTCAGGGCTGCTCTGGTGTGTATGTGTTCCAAGGTTGCTCTAGTGTGTGTTCCAGGCTGCTCTAGTGTGTGTTCCCAGGCTGCTCTAGTGTGTGTTCCCAGGCTGCTCTAGTGTGTGTTCCCAGGCTGCTCTAGTGTGTGTTCCCAGGCTGCTCTAGTGTGTGTGTGTTCCCAGGCTGCTCTAGTGTGTATATGTTCCAGAGCTGCTCTAGTGTGTATGTGTTCCAGGGCTGCTCTAGTGTGTATGTGTTCCAGGGCTGCTCTAGTGTGTATGTGTTCCAGGGCTGCTCTAGTGTGTATGTGTTCCAGGGCTGCTCTAGTGTGTGTGTTCCAGGGCTGCTCTAGTGTGTATGTGTTCCAGGGCTGCTCTAGTGTGTATGTGTTCCAGGGCTGCTCTGGTGTGTATGTGTTCCAAGGTTGCTCTAGTGTGTATGTATTCCAGGGCTGCTCTAGTGTGTATGTGTTCCCAGGCTGCTCTAGTGTGTGTTCCCAGGCTGCTCTAGTGTGTGTTCCCAGGCTGCTCTAGTGTGTGTTCCCAGGCTGCTCTAGTGTGTATGTGTTCCAGGGCTGCTCTGGTGTGTATGTGTTCCAAGGCTGTTCTAGTGTGTATGTGTTCCAAGGCTGCTCTAGGGTGTATGTGTTCCAGGCTGCTCTAGTGTGTGTTCCCAGGCTGCTCTAGTGTGTGTTCCCAGGCTGCTCTAGTGTGTGTTCCCAGGCTGCTCTAGTGTGTGTTCCCAGGCTGCTCTAGTGTGTGTTCCCAGGCTGCTCTAGTGTGTATGTGTTCCCAGGCTGCTCTAGTGTGTGTTCCCAGGCTGCTCTAGTGTGTGTTCCAAGGCTGCTCTAGTGTGTATGTGTTCCAAGGCTGCTCTAGTGTGTATGTGTTCCAAGGCTGCTCTAGTGTGTATGTGTTCCAGGGCTGCTCTAGTGTGTATGTGTTCCCAGGCTGCTCTAGTGTGTGTTCCCAGGCTGCTCTAGTGTGTGTTCCAAGGCTGCTCTAGTGTGTATGTGTTCCAGGGCTGCTCTAGTGTGTATGTGTTCCAAGGCTGCTCTAGTGTGTATGTGTTCCAAGGCTGCTCTAGTGTGTATGTGTTCCAGGGCTGCTCTAGTGTGTATGTGTTCCAAGGCTGCTCTAGTGTGTATGTGTTCCAGGGCTGCTCTAGTGTGTATGTGTTCCAAGGCTGCTCTAGTGTGTATGTGTTCCCGGGCTGCTCTAGTGTGTGTTCCAGGCTGCTCTAGTGTGTGTTCCCAGGCTGCTCTAGTGTGTGTTCCCAGGCTGCTCTAGTGTGTATGTGTTCCAGGCTGCTTGTGTGTATATGTTCCAGGCTGCTCTAGTGTGTATGTGTTCCAAGGCTGCTCTAGTGTGTATATGTTCCGGGGCTGCTCTAGTGTGTATGTGTTCCAGGCTGCTCTAGTGTGTATATGTTCCAGGCTGCTCTAGTGTGTATGTGTTCCAAGGCTGCTCTAGTGTGTATGTGTTCCAGGGCTGCTCTAGTGTGTATGTGTTCCAAGGCTGCTCTAGTGTGTATGTGTTCCAGGGCTGCTCTAGTGTGTATGTGTTCCAGGGCTGCTCTAGTGTGTATGTGTTCCAAGGCTGCTCTAGTGTGTGTTCCCAGGCTGCTCTAGTGTGTATGTGTTCCAGGCTGCTTTAGTGTGTATATGTTCCAGGCTGCTCTAGTGTGTATGTGTTCCAAGGCTGCTCTAGTGTGTATATGTTCCGGGGCTGCTCTAGTGTGTATGTGTTCCAGGCTGCTCTAGTGTGTATATGTTCCAGGCTGCTCTAGTGTGTATGTGTTCCAAGGCTGCTCTAGTGTGTATATGTTCCGGGGCTGCTTAAGTGTGTATGTGTTCCAAGGCTGCTCTAGTGTGTATATGTTCCGGGGCTGCTCTCGTGTGTATATGTTCCGGGGCTGCTCTAGTGTGTATATGATCCAAGGTTGCTCTAGTGTGTATATGTTCCAGGGCTGCCACAGTCCCTCCTCCTGGGGATTAAACATACACACAACAGAGAGGAGCAGAGAGGACACTATCACAGGTAGAGAACCCCTCTGGTCTCTGCCACCTGAGACCTGACCATAGTACACAACAAAAGTGGGTGGGGACTGTGGGTACACAGTACACAGTCACAGTGGGTGGGGACTGTGGGTACACAGTACACAGTCACAGTGGGTGGGGACTGTGGGTACACAGTACACAGTCACAGTGGGTGGGGACTGTGGGTACACAGTACAGAGTCACAGTGGGTGGGGACTGTAGTGCACGGTGACGGGTGGTGGTGAGGGGGAAGAATGCTGGTGAAAAAAAAAGTTATTTAATCATTTAATGGATGTCATGGAACGTTGACATTTGCTCCAGGTTGTTTGTGTCAGTTGGAGTGCGTGCAACTGGAGAATTGTGGTGGTAACAGTTGTTTGTTCATTTTATGTTTTTCGTCATGCTAGTAAAGGAAATTTCAGTAAAAAACGGTTTTGTGTTTATGTTGCAAACAGGGAGTTTGTTGTCACCTGATACTGTGACTGTATCAGTGTTGTGTTAGAGAGGTGATACTGGTGACTGTATCAGTGTTGTGTTAGAGAGGTGATACTGGTGACTGTATCAGTGTTGTGTTAGAGAGGTGAGACTGGTGACTGTATCAGTGTTGTGTTAGAGAGGTGATACTGGTGACTGTATCAGTGTTGTGTTAGAGAGGTGATACTGGTAACTGTATCAGTGTTGTGTTAGAGAGGTGATACTGGTGACTGTGTCAGTGTTGTGTTAGAGAGGTGATACTGGTGACTGTATCAGTATTGTGTTAGAGAGGTGATACTGGTGACTGTATCAGTGTTGTGTTAGAGAGGTGATACTGGTGACTGTGTCAGTGTTGTGTTAGTATTAGAGGAAGTTATGGTGGTAGTTGTGGTGGTAGTAATTGCTGCTGGTAAAGTTTTACGTGACAGAAGTAAACTTTATTATGATTAAAAGTTTCCTGAGGCGGAGGAAACTCTTAGTGTTAGCAGTTGATGGTTTAGGTTGACACAGTCAACTTTCTATTGTTAGTGTTGAAAGTTGGTGCTAAAGTGAGGGAGGTGGTTGGTGACACCAGCGGTGGTCACCAGCACTAGCACTAGCACCAGCACTAGCACTAGCACCAGCACCAGCACTAGCACCAGCACTAGCACTAGCACTAGCACCAGCACTAGCACTAGCACTAGCACCAGCACTAGCACTAGCACCAGCACTAGCACTAGCACCAGCACTAGCACCAGCACCAGCACTAGCACCAGCACTAGCACTAGCACCAGCACTAGCACCAGCACCAGCACTAGCACAGCACTAGCACTAGCACTACCACTAGGTTTGTACTGGAACACAATGAATGAACATATGGAAGGTATTTAAAGGCCGTCGGGTTTTGTCATTTAATTACAAAGAATAGACTCTGACAAATAATACTATATTAATTAACATACTCTATTGGTCAATACACTTCCAATACCATAGACCACTTGACCTCCGCGATCACCACCCACACTCGTAACTTCCGCCTAAGTCCCTAATACGGAATGATTACTACAACGCTCCACACCCGGTTAGTCTTACATTCATACTCACATACTGCAGACTTAACTTGGTCACTAAGATCACAACAGGCTCTCGCATAGCTGTCTGCATCACTTCGCTGCTGCCACAAACGGGGATCCAAAAGGACTTGCTCGTTCAACTTCCACAATCCGACTGCCTCCAGTCAGCCATGGCCTCAAACATTTCACCACTCCTCTCAAGGAAGGTATAATCCGATTAACCTTATCCCTAGAGCGGTAACCTTGTTCCTAGAAGCCTGACGAAGAATAATTCCTCTTTCCAGGAATTATTAATTTGGCTAAACAGCATCGGTCTTAATCCATTGACCTTTCTTAGATATTTGATCCATAGTCTGTCTACTTACATGTACTTTCAATCATCATTCGTTAAGTGTTGTAGTAATGATCCTCTAGCTAATAATTCCTACTAACTTGTGGATTACAACACCACTCCCCTCCTTAAACACGCATATGTCCCCATATGCATCATTGCAATGGTTCCATTAGTGGAAGGACCTGGAGGATGCACCCACCATATGTGTACAACTACAAAATCATCCAAAAAGTTCATCATACACACGATGAAATAAATTAAAATTTCCCCGACATGACTCACAACACTTCTCCAACATATACATTATATTCACATCATAGCACAGGTAAAATAGTCTGTAATAATTTTTCCCATCTCCAACAATGCACATATACCTAAACTGCTGACATATAATTACATACAAACATAACCATAACATTACATGGACCAGAATGCTGGCACTTAAACAGAAATGACACTAGTCATTAATATATACACAACACATATATATCTAAGGTTCTTCATCCTTAGTAATTATAATTTAACATCTTGCCCTGTACTGTTGACATAAGGGCTTACAATGGTCACACAATGTTTCACTGGCCTCCTCCACAATTGGCAGCATCACTTCTCTTGTCTTCGTGTCCCATGGTTGCTAGGTCATAGATCCTCCATGACCCAGACAAAACCAGGCTGTCCAGCCTGGTGAATGTTGTCAATGTCCCATCGTTGCTCTGAGGTAACGTGATCCTGGCCTCCAGAGCAACGGAGATTCCTACCCCAGGGTCATGTTCCCTCAGGTCTATGCTGCCGTCTCGTTCCAGGGCACCATCCCCAGAACGCTGCAGATCCCTCACAGCTCTCTGGTCTAGGCCCATCCGCCCAGAGTGTGTCCACCTGTATTCACACCTTCCCGACCGCTGTACCTGCAAAATATTCCCTCGGAGCCCCCTTTCTCGATCCCATTATTACATAACCCCTCGGCTCCTTACTCTCTCCCCGTATATAGCCTGAGCGCAGCTGCAAAACCATTGCAGCTGGCCCTTATCCCTGCTTTGATGTCAGGGGCGAATTTCGCCTATAACGTCACGTTGGCTTCACTTCCACCCCCCTTTTTTTCTAGAATAACTAAGTGTAGCCTCATAGCTTCCCTTCTACTCTACCTGAAGCTCTGTGACATGATCCCGGGGGACCTTCTCAAGCCTAACACTCAGTAATGGTGCCGATGAGGTAATATACAGTATATACATACACATACATTATCACAATAAATACCTCATTAAAATAATTCCACAACTAATGTCACTAAAGCATCATACTGCCACTGGCTCGCCTCTAGCGAGATTCCTGTAACAACTTAATTAATGAGAAATTAGTATATCTACTTGGCTCGCCCACTGCAACCATCAACACCTGAAATTTTGAAATTCTACCTTGTAATCTTATCCATAAGACTTACCCATTCTGACATAATTAATGAAATTTTAATGAGAATAATGAATTTTTTATTAGTCTTTTATGAGTTTTGCTAGAGATATCGACTTGGCTCGCCTACTGCAGCCACCAACTCCTGCAATTATCCACATTTCATCTTATCCATAAGACTTACCCACTCCGACACACCATTACCTCTGGTCATCCCAACCACTAATGACCTCAATATAACGCCACACATCCCTACAACCACTTCCTGCGCACCGACCTTGCTACGCCAATACTCACCTTACCGACCACTACCTGCGCCCCTGCGCCACCATATACTCTACAACACCACACTCCATACCAGCGTCCAAACGCCATCAACACAACACACACGGCGTCCCCAACGCCCTCAACACAACACCCGCGTCCCCAACGCCATCACACAACACACGGCGTCCCCAACGCCATCACACAACACCCGGCGTCCCCAACGCCATCAACACAACACCCGGCGTCCCCAACGCCCTCAACACAACACACGGCGTCCCCAACGCCCTCAACACAACACACGGCGTCCCCAACGCCCTCACACAACACACGGCGTCCCAACGCCCTCAACCAACACACGGCGTCCCCAACGCCCTCAACACAACACCCGGCGTCCCCAACGCCCTCAACACAACACACGGCGTCCCCAACGCCATCAACACAACACACACGGCCTCCCCAACACCATTACCACCACAGGCATATGCCTTGCGCCAGAGCGCATCAAAACACCACGAGACGTCACCACCAATAACACCACCATAAGTAACCAGACGCCACACACACTCCCTTCTCTCTCGTAATCCGTTAATTACCTGACCAACACTCGTCAGGCATAATTTCTTGTGTAGTGGCCACCCCCACACACTACCACCAGCGTTAACAGACTTCAACGCTAATGTCTACAATACACCCAATGTTACAACAACTAGTTATGCTACACATGCTACACCTTAGTTCTACAATGCCACAATGTCATGCACTATACTACATCCATAATATCAACAGTCAAACATGCACATTACACTACAGTAAACTAGTCATTACGCTGGCGTCTAATACGCCACTACACATGCATTACACTACACACCCCGGCGTACAAACGCCAATATACAACCATGCACTACACTTGGCGTCCAAACGCCAATACACACTGCGTCGCCACCTCTGGACGCAACACACCCCCCCCAACGGGACACGCTCCCCGTGTCCCAAGGTAACACTCTCCATAATGCTACCTGTACCCACTAAAAATCTCCATGGCCCTCTCCAGGGTACACTAGACGGCGAACCCTAGACGTCAAATTATGCGTCGCTCGCTATGCCAAGGCGTCCATAATTCACTGCGCCTATTTTCTGTATCTACACCTGACAACGCCGGAACTCGCACAGTACTTTAGGTAATATTCATTATCCTTAAAATATTCGATTACACGTTACATGAAATTTAATTAACTTTAAATTACGTAGTTTTCACGCTTAATTTCACCTTAGCACGGTTTCTCACTATTTCCGCCTTACCAACGATATAAAACAAGCTCCAAGGTGCGGCTCGCTTGGCCCACCCATCGCTTGGCCCGCACATGGCCCACGCTGGCCCACATTCATCCGCGCTAGTTTTCCTCGCCACGCTGTATAATCCGCACTACGAACACTGTATAATCCGCACTACGAACACTGTATAATCCGCACTACGAACACTGTATAATCCGCACTACGAACACTGTATAATCCGCACTACGAACACTGTATAATCCGCACTACGAACACTGTATAATCCGCACTACGAACACTGCACTTGTTTTGGATCCCGATGCTTTAGTGGTCCAGACTTGCCTCTTTAGCCGTCTCTCGTTGCGGGAATCTGGAAGAAAGAAATAAACCCAACATGCGCCCCACAATGGCCTAGTCCCTTTCATTAACTAACTCCTCTGCCCTGGTCTCACCTGACCCTTCTTTCCTCCGTCTAGTAACCCCCATTCTCACCACACCCGACGCCTACCAATTCCCTAACATTCCCTCACCAACCAAACCAGGAACACAATGAAGGGACACATGGAAAGTATTTAAAGGCCGTCGTGTTTTGTCATTTAATTACAAGAATAGACTCTGACAAATAATACTATATTAATTAACATACTCTATTGGTCAATACACTTCCAATACCCATAGACCACTTGACCTCCGCGATCACCACACACACT